>NC_089811.1:9529142-9721642 GCF_029633855.1 Hoplias malabaricus
ACACACTCACACCTGTGGACAGTTTCACACACTCACCCAGTCACTCACACACTCACACCTGTGGAAAGTTTCACACACTCACCCTGTAGCTCACACACTCACACCTGTGGACAGTTTCACACACTCACCCAGTCACTCACACACTCACACCTGTGGACAGTTTCACACACTCACCCAGTCACTCACACACTCACACCTGTGGACAGTTTCACACACTCACCCAGTCACTCACACACTCACACCTGTGGAAAGTTTCACACACTCACCTGTGGACAATTTCACACACTCACCCAGTCACTCAGGCACATACCTGTGGACAGTTTCACACACTCACCTAGTCACTCAAACACTCACCTGTGGACAATTTCACACATTCACCCAGTCACTCACACACACACACCCATGGACAATTTCACACACTCACCCAGTCACTCAAACACTCAACTGAGGACAATTTCACACACTCACCCAGTCACTCACACACACACACCCATGGACAATTTCACACACTCACCCAGTCACTCAAACACTCAACTGTGGACAATTTCACACACTCACCCAGTCACTCACACACACACACACCCGTGGACAATTTCACACACTCACCCTGTCACTCACACACACACACCAATGGACAATTTCACACACTCACCCTGTCACTTACACACTCACACCTGTGGACAATTTCGCACACTCACCCAGTCACTCACACACATACCCGTGGACAGTTTCACACACTCACCCAGTTTAACTCACACACTCACACCTGTGGACAGTTTCACACACTCACCCTGTCACTCACACACTCACACCTGTGGACAGTTTCACACATTCACTCAGTCACTCACACACACTCTCAGTCACTCAAACATTCACACACCTCTGGAAAGTTTCACACACTCACCCAGTCACTAAAACACTCACACCTGTGGACAATTTCACACACTCACCCAGTCACTCACACCTGTGGACAATTTCACACATTCACCCAGTCAATCACACACTTACCTGTGGACAGTTTCACACATTCACCCAGTTTAACTCACACACTCACACCTGTGGACAGTTTCACACACTCACCCAGTCACTCACACACTCACACCTGTGGAAAGTTTCACACACTCACCCTGTCACTCACACACTCACACCTGTGGACAGTTTCACACACTCACCCAGTCACTCACACACTCACACCTGTGGACAGTTTCACACACTCACCCAGTCACTCACACACTCACACCTGTGGACAGTTTCACACACTCACCCAGTCACTCACACACTCACACCTGTGGAAAGTTTCACACACTCACCTGTGGACAATTTCACACACTCACCCAGTCACTCAGGCACATACCTGTGGACAGTTTCACACACTCACCTAGTCACTCAAACACTCACCTGTGGACAGTTTCACACACTCACCCTGTCAATCACACTCTCACTCCTGTGGACAGTTTCACACACTCACCCTGTCACTCGCACACTCACTCAGTCACTCACACACCTCTGGAAAGTTTTACACACTCACCCAGTCACTCACACCTGTGGACAGTTTCACACAGCCCCTCCATCTACCAACATGTGTGTTCGGACTGTGGGGGTAAAGCAAAGCACCTGAAAAAAACCCACACAGATACAGAAAGAACACACCAGACTCCTCACAGACAGAGATGAAACTTCTATATGTCCCTTAATAAGAAATGCTCTCGCGAAGAACCTTGTAAAATGTAAAAAATGAGCTCAAAGGTTCTCCTAGAACCAATCATCCACAGAGGAACCTCTGTTCTCCAGAGTGCTATGAAAGATGCAGTAGTCTAGTTTAATTTGTATAGGCTGCATGTAGAGATAATCATATCCCACACTACACCAATCCAACCGTGAAATATGTAAAGTGCGTATGAAGTACCAAAGATACCATACCGTTATAATCTGAAAGTCAAGCAGTGTGGCCTTGATATTCCCACCGAGGATATGTGTCGCCTCACGTCCATATATCCAGCTCCACTCAGGCCTTTTTACTGTCAAACCAAAGCCATCTCATCTATAAATTACGGCCAATCAAACCGCTGTGCCGTGAGATTATGCTGCCGTGTAGAGGTGTGTGGTGTTTAGAGCTGTACTTCACTGGTAAAACCCACTGTGTTAAAGCGTGATATTCCCCATATTGTCTCTCTCAGCTAGAAACAGTTTTCATATTTTGCATTATTTGAAAATAATTTTGAAGACTGTCATGTTTCTTGATCATTCACCATTTTGGAGATACAAGGCTTTTATCTGTCACTGATGATCTGCATGTCGTGTCATGTTTAAGGTTGGACTGTTTTGCCTCAGAACAGCAGTCGTGGCGATGCATACATTTCTAACTTTTAAGCATGTAAGCATTCAATTCTACATCATACTGCCATTGGTCAACAAAGAATCAGTTTAGAGCTGGCATCTGAGGATCAATACTGCTGCATGCACTAAAAAAATGATGTGTGGATTTTACTTAAGAATGTAGGGCAATGTTTTTAAGTATAAACCACTTAACTTTTTTGGTTATTGCAGGACCGCCTACTGGGCCGACCTAGAAGAGGCATTTTCACTGACTGACTGACTGACTGACTCCCAATGTTGAAACGCACATGTGTAGTAGTACCGTGTTTCCCCGATAGTAAGACACCCCCGATAGTAAGACGCAGTGTGGGTTTTAGGGGGGTCGGCTAATGTAAGACGTACCCCGAAAGTAAGACATAGTAAACTGTACGTTGGAAAAATATAAGCCATAGTACCGGTACCTTTTGCTGCATTAACTGCGGGATGCGGACGGATCTGGAGCGGAATGAGCGGAGGGATGTGGAGGCCGCGGGAGCAGCAGTAATGTTGTCCGTGGTCCAACACGCAGCCTCAGTGCCCTCATGTGCAGCCGCTGGTGGCCGCTCTGATTGGCATGGCCATGGTTGTCATGGAATAAATCTGTTTTATCTTCCAGTATAACATATTTAAACTGTTTTACATGTTATACATGGAAATACCGTCATGATACGGTTGTAACAAGACATTCTTGGCACTTGCTTTTATAAAACTGTTTTATGGTGAATACCATATTGTTCAGGTTGTTAATAAATGTTAATTTTATGGTTAAAACAAAAATCGACATTTTTTACCAATATAATACATACCCCGAAAGTAAGACATAGTGGGACTTTCGGGGGTAAAAAGAATGTAAGACACTGTCTTACTTTCGGGGAAACACGGTAACTGTTAGTTCAGCCGTAATTTACAGAGAGAACTTAAGGAAGGTCCTACTACACTGTCTGTTGTTAGTTCAGCCAAATTTCACATTCCAGTTTGTGAACTAAATTTGGAAATATTCAGCATGTTCAGAACTAGAAAAATTAATTTCTAGCTGGAATTAAAGAACAGAAGGTTCTTCAGCATGAACCGTGGCTGAATAATAGAAAATAACTCCACTCCGTTTGTGTGTGTTTCTGGGGCTGTGTTTGGCGTGACACCACGTGCAATAGCCAGAGTCTCAGCTTGGCGTTGGTTAGTTCACAAGCTCAGAAGGACGGCTCAGAACTGGGCAACATTTTCACATATATTACATCTCACAGAGATAGGAGGCCTGCTGAATTTATCCTATTTCACATGAGTGTGTGTATTTGCCTGAAATATCATAAAGGGAAGTGGTGGGGAGACATTTTGTGCCATTAGTGTGGTTATAAAACTCCGTATAGGTGCACCCATCCACATTAAACTTCACATGCTTAACCTGTTACACTGAATAAATAAGTCATTGTATTTCTTAAAATCAACAAAATGTTCTTGGTCTTATAAAATGAACAGGAAAAACACTGATGTAGGTGTTTTTATGATGTTGATATATTATGAACAAAACTTTGTGCTACTTTTTTTATTTCGGCATTTATTTGTCCTGTCCTCACCATTTTTGTGCAACACAATCACATAATAAAAACACGACATTGATACGAAGCACCAAAGCTTCTTCAGACCTTCCAATGACAAGGATATTTTGGGTTTTGAAATGTCAGAAACACATTTGTGACAATGGTTATAAGGCTAATAGTGGTCTGGCAAAACTAGGCTTGCTTTTATGTAGATAATTATGACATAACTGACATAAAAATATTACAATATCCTACAATATAATGTTACTCCAGCTTTATTTTGACTCTGACTATTGTAAAGAAAGACCTGCAATGAAACTTGAAATGTAATTTTTGGAAATTGTTGAAGATCTGCAGTAATTGTTAGTGTGGTGTTGTGGTTCCTGTGGTAGTGCTACACAAGAACAAACACTACTGTTCCTCACCTGTAGAAGCTCATGTATGTTTAATGTTTGTATTTAAGGTTATATTTAGGTTTGGGGTTCATTATTGGGTAAGTTTAAGTTTATTATATACTGCTTTTTCTAAACATTTGGAGCTTACAGTAAGGCCCGAGTGTTAATGTTTGGCCCAAGTGTGACCCAAATCTACAGTTCTCTATGACCCACATCTGGCCCTGAATAACAGCGCAGACTCAGGTAGCTTTTCCATCCAAAGATCTCTGGTTCTTGAACCAGTTCCATTCAGTTTTCTTGGAACAATGGTTGTCTCCAGTGAACCAGCCCTGAACGTTTTCACCAGTTCTGATTGGAACCAAGGATACGTCATTAGCATTGTGGAAGTGTGACTGAATTCAGCACCAGAGACAGAGATAAACAGAGTCAGGACAGAGTCATGGTTTATCCACTGTTTACAGCACGCTCAGATCTGAGTGAGCTATGATCCATGTGTGGAAACAATGGTCCAAGGTTCTGTTTTTTCTAGTGTTTCTAGTATTTCCGGTCCTGCTGAGCTTGATCAGTGAGGACAGTGAAGAAAAGTAGCCAACACCAAATACAGTGTCTCACTGACCACAGCCCCAGAAAACATATGGACACGGAGCGTTTTCCTGTTATTTCACATTTAAAAACAAAAAAACGTACACAGACTTTTCTAGTTCTGTCTTTTTTACTCAGCACACCACTGAGGACAATATAAGATGCTGCACAGAGCTCATCTATCTCCACTGTGCAATAACAGTTTATTTAAGGCTCTGAGCTCTTTCTGGATCTCGTTGCCCACAGACATCATCACCATCTATCTACTCTTATTTGGTTCCAGCTGGGAACAAAATTTTCTGATTCGGAAATAAATTTACGCTGGTGAAAACGCGCTGAACGTTTCCAAATAAGGTTTGTGAATGGGAACTGAACTGGTTCTATGTTGGTGGAAAATTGCTGATGGTGAGACAGACACAAGTCCACTGTATATGGGCCAGATGTTAGGTGTGTTGTAAAACCAGTCTGGGCCAATAAACCTTCGGCACATATCTGGCACACACTTGCAAGTGCCAAGACTGAGCAAATGATTCTCAAATGTGTCTGCTATCTGTGTTAAGTTTAGTGTTAGGTTTGGGGTTAAGTGTTAGAAATAACATTACCCAACTGCGGCACGGTGGCACAGCAGGTAGTGTCGCAGTTACACAGCTCCAGGGACCTGGAGGTTGTGGGTTCGATACCTGCTCTGGGTGACTGCCTGTGAGGAGTTGGTGTGTTCTCCCCGTGTCTGTGTGGGTTTCCTCTGGGTGCTCCAGTTTCCTCCCACAGTCCAAAAACACACCTTGGTAGTGTTTTTGGCGACTCAAAAGTGTTCGTGAGTGTCCGTAGGTGTGTGTGTCGCCCTGTGAAGGACTGGCGCCCCCTCCAGGGTGTATTCCCGCCTTGCGCACAATGATTCCAGGTAGGCTCTGGACCCACCGCGACCCTGAATTGGTAAGCGCTTACAGATAATGAATGAATGAACCACAACACACCATTTCTATCTTATCTAGCTTATTGATACGTTTATGGTTAAGTTTTGGTTGGGGGTTAGTGATAGTGTTACAGAAGACCCCACTGATTCTAACTTTCCACAAGCTTTAATTAAGGTCCTATCCTCTTTAAAGACAACTAAATCCAACTTTTAACCAGATTTCAAACAGTATCAGACCAATTAGCAAAACATCTCAATGACCACAGCAGGGAGAAACCGCAGAGAACTGCAGTGGTCCATTAACTCCGACCGGGAATCGTGAGGTCAAACAGAAGGAGAAAAGAAAATGAAAGAAGGAATTCATCCTCTCTCCTCTCTTCGCCCGACTTCACCCCATTTCATGCAGCATCTCTTCAAATCTCCCCCACCTCCTCCTCCTCCCTGCCTCGGGTGTGCGTTGTTCATTGTTCCTGAGACGGACAGAGCTTGGATCTGTCTCTTATTAGAAATCATTTTGCTCTTTTTGCGATCGGACGATTAAATCTAATGTTTTCTGGAATGAGGCCAATAGATTCGATCAATAAACACGAACATTGTTTGAACTCGTCTGGACTGTTTGCTCACTGCTAATTCAGAGACAGCTCAACACGCTTGGAGGAGAACACTAATTAACAATTATATTCGCTAATCTACCCCCAACATTGGCATAATCAAACTAATATTGAACACATCAAAACAGAAATTGAATTTTTTTTAGTTGCTATGCACACCAATCAGCCACAACATTAAAACCACTGTCCGTTCTCTCAGCTCCACTGACCGTACAGGAGCACTTTGTAGTTCTACAATTAGAGGCTGTGGTCCAACTGTTGCTCTGCATACTTTGTTAACCGCCTTTCACCCTGTTTTTTAGTGCTCAGGACCCCCACAGAGCAGGTAGGGTATTATTTGAGTGGCAGATCTCTCTCAACGCTGCAGTGACATTGACGTGGTGGTGGTGTGTTAGTGTGTGTTGTGCTGGTACAAGTTAATATGAGCTGGTACAGTGTTCAGAGGGCAACACCATGTTGATACACAAACCAGAGACAATATCCCAGCGTTCCTCAGTGTCTCCACTATGTCTCTGTTGTCTTCCACCGTGGAAAAACTGGCAAGGGTTCAACAAGGTGATTTAATGTTTGTGGAATATAAGTAGCGTGCTATAGCAGCAGGCTGTGGCCTGCTTGACAGCTGTAATGACATTTGCCCATCCAGCCATATCAGCTCGGCTGTGGTCAGTAATGTTTATTGCCTGTGCTCGGGTCCTGTAGGGTTTCTAGCCTTTTTAAATGGCTCTTGACCTTTTCCAGACAGTGACCAGCAAATGGGGTCTCCGTTCATTGCCGTTTTTATTGCGACAGCCATTTTCCCCTGCTTTTATGAGACGTTGACATTTGCTCATTCCCTCCCCGGGTCCACCCGGGTGCCAAGGTGAGCCCAGGGAAAACTTAAACCCAAGATGTCATGTGTAAAGAAGCTCACTGTGGGGTTTGTTTCTATTGTGTTTTCTCTGTCTATCTAGTACACACACACACACACACACACACACACACACAAACATTTTGACAGCCTCCTTGTTTATAAACTCATTGTCCATTCTCTCAGCTCCAGTGACCACACGGAAGCAACTTTGTTGTTCTGCAATTACAGACTGCCATCTGTTGCTGTGCGTACTTTGTTATCCCCCTTCACCCTCTTCACCCCACATAACAGGTATAGTCTATGATTTCGGTGGTGGGATCATTCTCAGAGCTGCAGTGACACTGACGCAGTGGTGGTGTGGTAGTGTGTGTTGCGCTGATGCAAGTGGATCAGACACAGCAGTTGCTGCTGGAGTTTTTTAAACTCTGTTAGACACTCCTACCTCCTTGGTCCACCTTGTAGACGTAAAGTCAGAGACTGCAGGGCTTTAGAGGCTGAAGGTGCTGAACCTATCACCAACTCTGATTGGTTCTGGGGCAGAACTGATGCCCCTCCCACTGCAGAAACCTTGCTAAACATACAAGCACAGAGATCATGATTGGAAGAAATGTGGACAGTGACTTTAAGATGAAATAGGGCTTAGTGAGATGGGTGCATGTGTTTGTTATTTGGAGTTGTGCCCACGCCCATGCAAATTAACCCTGTCTTCATCTAACATCAGCTTTTTGCTTGGACAGCTCTAAAAACAATTCCAGAGTGTCCCACTCAAGCTGTCTTCTGCTTTTATTGCGATTGTGGATCCAAGGCCACCACAGCAGTTGCTTTAAATTGAATGGCTGCTCCTTTACAGTCAGTGTTCTGCAGCAGAGCTGTCCGCAATGAGGCGGCTACCCGAGGACAGTGGGGTTTATGTTATAACCCATTTCGGTGCTTTTATCCTTCTCTGGAATATCACCAACCCTGCAGTGTTTCTTTCTAGGAGAGGTCTCTCGAATTGGAGCGGTCTCAGTTCTGGAAATTGATTCTCTGTTCAAAGCCAGAAAATCTTTAGATAAGATGAGGAAGAGATCCGATAGAGCCGACTGTCTCTGTGTTTTTCCTGCTACTCGTGTTGTAAAGCAGATTTACAAGGATGTTTTTAACACACACACACACACACACACACGCAGAGACAGACACACTCACACATATGCCATCATTTCCACACCCCATGTGTTTTATGACCTGGGGGACCTTGTTAGGCTGGTAGACCGCTGGCGCCACACTGGGTCCAGCTTGCTGTGCCTGTTTCCCATGATGCCCCTGCTCTGAGTTGATGCTGGTCCCTTAGCTGCAAGTCCTTGGGCTTTTGGGGTCTTGGAGTCTCGTCACCTCCCCTTGCTTCCTTCTCGCTCATTGCCTCTGACATCACCCGTCTTCTGGCAGGTCTTTAGTGTGGCAGGAGACTCGTTGGTAGCATCTTAAAAATGTCAGGAGCAGGGGAAAGGGCTCGGCGCATGCGGTGCAGCTACTGAAATTTGCTCAGTGATCTTCACGGAGCCCAATTTGCGGCTGATGGTGTGTCTCTGGCGCCAGTGGATTTCTCCAATGATCTGAAGCTTCCACTGGGGGGAAGCGTGGCAGCACCCACGATGCACATTGTCGAAGTTTCTTCGGCGCTTAAGGGATCAGGACTGGAGCCACTGACAAGACTTGTTAATTAGGGTCCCACTGTTTGTTGCATATGTTGCTAATGTGTGTGTAGTTACATGTTAATAACACATACAACAGTAGTGTAACAGTAGTGTAGGCTATGTGTTCATAACCATGTTAGACATAGTATAGCTCTAGTATTAGCTTCTGTTTGGCCCAGTGTGTGTCGCTGTGGTGTTGCCTCTGAAGTGTGACCCTCAGTGTTATGTCTTGGTTCGTATCATATTTTATTATAATTGTAGATTTTGAAGTGTAATTGATTTGATTTGAGTTGATGAATCCCATTTCATCTCTGGACATGTTCGCATTTCTGTCTGGAAAAGGGGATGGTCTTTCAAGACACGCAACTGGACTTTATATTTGCACAGCCCATACCAGCAATGTTTGTAATTACACAAGGAAACGGATAGTAACAATGTAACTGCACATGTAATAGGGGTACATCCACAAGGTCCAGCTGAAGTAGGGTGTGTGCTTTATGACGCTAAGCCAAATAAATTTTTGGTCTCATCAATCCAAAGATCTTCCACCTAAAACGAAATATCACACTGGTCCCATAACAAACCATCACTGCAGCAGAGGAGCTTTCCTTTAAGCAGCATTTGAGAGCAGTTAGCTTTGTCAGTGGTGGTCTGGCTAGCTCCAAACGGTAATGTTTGTGTCGTTTTCCTCAGAGCTGGGTGTAAGCCTGATTAAAGTCATTATTTCGGTTGTAAACCACCACACCTGAGTGTTCTGGCTATCGATCGCCTGCTGAGTGAAAGTTTGCTTTAACACCCACAGGGCTGCAGTCCAGAATCACTATTGTCCACAGACATGCTCACGCTCTCCCTCTCACTCTCCCTCCCTCTCTCTCTCCCTATCTTCTTTTCCTGAGACTTGAGCAAAGCCCAGCAGCCAAGAAAAAGACCCTCTGAGCTGTCAATCTTCGCTCCCATCTCTCGCCAGGGTTCCTCAAAGATAACAGGACCCCTTCTGCATGGCTGACCGCTGCAGGACTCTCTGTGAGAGACACCGGTGCCAACAGTAGTTCGAGTCTTCGCGGGCAATTAGCGCCGGGCAGTTTGATGACCCATCCACATCAATTAGCACTTCCCACTTTATTAGGGTCAGACACCATTGGGGTTCTTGAATTTTCCATGCGAGATGTAGAGCAGTCTTTATTTGACTTAGTCTCAGGATTTGGAGCCATGACTGGGACACCTTCATGAGCTTTGGGCACGGGCAACATATGGGACTTGGGTTGAGGTGGCTGGTGAAAATATAAACTAACATATTTTTATATTAAATAACATACAATAATCTGTACTCAATAATCTGGGCCACTCTCTCTATGAAGCACACACACACTTTCTGCTTCTGTTTTTACCTTAATGTGGTGTGCTTTTATTATGTTACCATTCAAACCATTCGTTGAAAGACAAACAACTCCAGGCTTTAAAGAATCAACTCATTGACTCTACTTTTAACTGAGAGAGCACAGCAGCTCTAGACAGAGCAAAGATAAGCACCACCCTATGTACTTTACTCACTAAGAACATTAAGATTCTCAGAGTCACTGTCTACAGCCTAATCCCACTCACAGAGTCATAATCTAAGAATCAATTCCTCTGATTCATCATGATCGATACATCATCATCACCAGACCATAATGTAAAAAGTTCATCTTTCAGAGTCATCTTCAATATTAAGAAGGGGGATGTAGACCCCCTATGGCCCCCTTCAACCGATGCCTATTATCTTTTGTGAATGTATGAACGTCTGCATGCAAGAAAATAAAGCTGAGTACAGCAATCTTTGCAAGCTCATAGGTCAAAGTAACTTCAGTGTACAATTTTTGTCATTGTGTGTGTGTGCCAATACATGAACATACATATTGCTCAGTATAAAGTTACACAATTAATTCAATATCCCTAATATACATTCGTATTTCATAACTACGGGAGGGAAAGAAACACAGAAGAGGAAACCGATATAGCTAGGGGGTGCCCCAGTGGGTCTCCTTTTCCAGAATTGCAGAGGACATGCGGAAAAAAGTGAAAGGACCCGTGCTGTGGAGGACCTGGTGGGAGGGATGGCAAACAACCCTTCAGCTCCAGCAGGGGACCGCATCAAAATGGGCCCTAATATTAGCCCATGAGTCACACCCCTGCCACAATGCGGCCCGTCACCATGCCACGCTCCCGAGGTGTAACGTTGCCACATGCCACGATCAAGCGACACACCTTTTCAAGTGCTCTGCATGGTGCTGGCGACTTGGGGCATCTTTTACTCGCACTCTAAATTAAGATCAGCCACCTCCCTGCTGAGGACTGGCACAAGACTGGCACAATCTTGGCACAGCCAGCCTTCTAGCAGGGCACTCTTCAGAAACTCAGATTTCTCAGTGACCAAGCCTTCAAATTACCTCCACATCTGATCCCACTTTATATTGTCTCTAATCACCTGGTAGTTGTAGTGGTAGTGAGTGGTGGTGTGACCCTTACCAAGCTTAGAGAAGCAGGCTTGGGACTTGTAGGCCTCATGTTATGTTCCATTGACCGGCAAGAAAATTGAGAGTGAAGGAACAGCACTATATCCTCCCTCAACATCCATGGCTAAAGTACCATTGAGAAAGGCATCTAAACCAGTGGCGATTGCTCTAAGACAGCAAGGGAGGCTCAGCTTCCCCTAAAATGTAAAAAAAATAAGTGATCAAATATATTCTGTTGTGTGTACATGTCATTGAATAAATATGCACTACAACGCACTCAACTTTTGTTCAGAATCACCTTCTTATCACTGGTAAAGACGCGGCTTTCCTCTCAATCATTCCCGCAGTTTCACAGTACTTTAAACAGCGTGGACGCTGAGCGCTGGGTGTCCCGCCCATCGGACGCTCAGCGTCTCTGGGGGTCTATGGGGCAGTGGGCTAGCCTCGGCTGGCCCGGACGCTCAGCTTCTGCATGATGATTGGATGATCTGTCTGAGGCTGAATCCCTTTTTGATTGGCAGCGAAATGAGCGAATCAGCGATCCTTTGGTGTAGAGATCCGTGGGAGCACAGGCGGACACACTTCACATGGGCCAAGGCGGTTTAAGCAGCCTAGCTCTGCTGGCCATTGAGAGGACACTAGTCAAGTCCCTGGAAAAGACACCTTGTTGGTACGACAGGGTCACAGATCATTTTCTTGAAAAGGAACGGAGGGTAGAATTTACGTATAAATAAACCGACACATTTTATGATGTAGGCCGAAATTGAGCTTCCCCTCCTTGAAAGACCAGCATCCGCCACTGATCTAAACCCTGCTCCTAGTGTGCTAGTGTGTGTATGAAACACCACACTACTCAAGGACACTGCCCCAAAGGCCAGGATCAAACCCTGGACCCCAAGATCCTAGAGCTGTACAGTCTAAAACTGCATCCCAAATAGCGCAATGCGATTAAACTAAAAGTACAAAGGGCTCTAGTTCGACTGGAAGATGTGAAGGTTACCAGTTACAAGCATAATGTATATAATTCTACATTATGCAGATACTGTTATATACGACCCACACTGTGCACTACCTAGGGTGGAAGGAGACAGCTCTTATGTAATGAAACATTCTCAGAAATATGTTTTTGTTGTTGGCGTTACTGGAATTCTGTGAAGCTGCTTTGTGACAACGTCAGTTGTAAAAAGCGCTATACAAATAAATTTGATTTGATTTGATCGATATGCCCATGTGCTATTTCATGGAGAGCAGCCTCTTGATTTCTCACAATCAGAGGAATCCCAAGCATATTCAGTTAAAGCCTGTTTGTCCTTCTTAAAATTCTTGTAAGACAAAGCCCTCGGAAAGTGTGCTTAAGGCACAATCGCAGCTGTGGCTCGGGATCACCTTCTGCCTCAGTATTGTAATCCCGATAACCATTACGGTTACCCACTTCAATTAATCCCCGTTTCAATTATCACAGGATAAATGTCACAGTCTCATCGAACTGAAGAACCTCTCAGGAACTGATTACACACATCTTCAATCCCACTTTTACCAGCCTCCCCTCTCTGCTTCCTCGCTATTTAATATATTTTTGTTTGACCTTTTCAGAGTGACCAGCGACTCCAGGACCCCATTCATTTCCTTTCCATTCCTCCTCTCCATTACCCAGCTGACATTTCACACCACTTTTCCTATTGTCCACCTCATTCAGAAAGGGTTAAACACACCTAGCTAACCAAAACCATGCGCTTAAAAGCGATTGTCCTGTGTCCAGCCGGCCCCATCCATTTGAGGCTTATCAGATTAGAGGATCCAGGGAGAGTCCGCAGAGGTCGCCTCGTCCTCTGCGTCTGCTCTGGGATGTTTTTCCTCCTGACCTTTCTCAGTGACTGCCTCTTGGCTACAGTGTTCCTCTAATACAGGCTTTTGGCAGTCGTTGGAGCGGCATTTTCGAGGGGAGGGGGCACTGTCCCCCCTCCCGCAGCCCCCTTGGATGCATGTCTCCCAGGCAACTGGCTGAGGCCGCTAGGCAACGAGGCGCTCAGCTCGGCTCAGCTCACAGCGCCAGGTCTCCCAGGGCTCACTCTTTCCATGTGTGTCTCTGCTAACTGTTATCTTCTCTGCAAGTTCTGTGCGAGTAACATAATATTCCTGGCCATTTTGTCTGGGTGACTTGCCTTTGGTCACTGACCTCCTGGCACTCCTGGAACTCCTGTGCCGCTGGAACCATCCTGTAACAACCATCTTGTCGCTCCAATTTTGGCTTTTCCCACACGGCAGACTTGGCACTGGTTCTATGTTGGATAACAACCCTGCCATGACCCTCCCATTTCACCCGCCTGACTAACAGAAAAACACACTTAACTCACACTGTCGCATACACAGACACCTCAAGCGAGGCTCAAACCCAGGCCCCCATGGCCTTGGAGTAGTGTGGCGACACCACCTTTTTGCGACATCTCCCAAAGCTTAACCCATGTGGCTCTGACGGTCCATAGCACTACCATATAGCGCTTAGTTTCACAGCGGTTCCCTCTTCTCAGTATTGTCCTATAGCTCTGACTGCCTTCAGTTTCCCTTTGAGACCAATCACACAGTCAAGAAGGTCCTTAAATGAACACTACGCAAGGCTCGCCCTCGTGTAATTAATTTTTACAGCACTCTATTGAAATGAGTGGGGATGGGATTGGTATCCTACCTTCCTCCAAAAGCTACATAGTGTAGTTTCTGCAGTGCTGAGCCAAGCATAGCAATGGTTGCTCCTTTAGTATCCCCTTCATACTGTTTATATCACTCCACAGCTTGCCCATGTTTTAGCATCAAAACCTAGGTCTGCAGAGATCTCTGTCTGTTCCTAAATCCACCCCAGTGTTTGCAATGTTCTTAGTATCCAGTCCACTGTCCCATGGATCATCATGTACCTGTCTCTGGCCTTACTGCTACCCCGTAGCTCCTGTAGCCCTTTTCCAGACACTGGTTACCATCAGAACTGTAGCAAATGTAGGGGGCGGTTCACTAAAAGCAAGGTTTCTACAAATCCAGAGTGGAACTGGTTCAAGAACAAAAAATACATTCGGCGGAAAGGCGTTCTTAGTTTCTTTGTACAAAGAGTTTTGTCTGTCTCTCTCTCTGTCGCTCTCAACCAATGTCACTCACTCACTCTGTCAGTTTGGCTTTTGTTTTCTCTCTCTCTCTCTCTGTCTGTCTACCTCTCTCTCTCTCTCTCTCTCTCTCTCTCTGTCTCTCTCTCTCTCGCTTTACTGTGCTATCTTATGCTGAGATGTAATAACACGTTGTCAAGTGCTCCGTTCTGACGGTCATTTGCACATCTAAAATGCACTGTTTTGGGCTATTGAGAAGGAGACTGCAATCCACAGATGTCCTTGGATCCCTCACTGCCTCCATCTCGCCCTCCCCCTCCCTCTCTCCTCTTCACCCCCTCTCTCTCTCTCTCACACACACTCTGTGTCAAACCCTATGAAACCATTCATGTACGACCATTCGCATGGCTTACATTAGATAAATCTTTTCTGAAACATTTTATTAACACACAGTGCTGTGCCGAAGCCTCCAGCATCCTATCAATGTTTAAAACTGTTTATGTGAACAGTAAGTGTCCATTTCGGCTCGTTAAAAAGAGTGTATATCATTAGAATAAACACAGACCAACAGAAATACATTAGAATTATAAAAGGGCTTCAGGCACCATGTGCTTGAACCCCTAATAACGTTTTAATGCTTTTAATGATTTGATGCAAAGTATACAGTTAAAAGAACATATTGTAAATGTACAATAAAAAAAAATATGAATCTCTCAAAATAGTAACTTTGAAGGAGAGGGGAAAAAACCTTCTTAGCTTTAAATGGAGGCAAATGTAAAAAAGATTTTATTCAGTTTTATTTTGGAGCATTTCTATTGGTTCATTCACCGTGGCATTTTCACACAATGTAAAGGACAGCTGCTCTGTTCAAATGATGTATTAAATAAACATAGACAGAAATGGAGATTTTTAATTGGACAGCGTCGATATTCATTCATTCATTCATTATCTGTAACCCTTATCCAGTTCAGGGTCGCGGTGGGTCCAGAGCCTACCTGGAATCATTGGGCGCAAGGCAGGAATACACCCTGGAGGGGGCGCCAGTCCTTCACAGGGCAACACACACATACACACACACACACCTACGGACACTTTTGTGTCGCCAATCCACCCACCAACGTGTGTTTTTGGACTATGGGAGGAAACCGGAGCACCTGGAGGAAACCCACGTGGACACAGGGAGAACACACCAACTCCTCACAGACAGTCACCCGGAGCGGGAATCGAACCCACAACCTCCAGGTCCCTGGAGCTGTGTGACTGCGACCAGCGTCGATATATTGGTCCAAATTAAATTTTTTAAGAGTTGTCTCTGCTGCCTCTAAAGCAGAGTTTGTCAAATCCAGATCTTGGATCCAGGTTCCAGACCGGGATTTTAAAATGGTCTGACACTATAGCTGCAACGGCATCTGACAGAGTCTTACTAGTAGTAGTATTGTTTTAAATCAGAATGACTGTATTGGCCACAGTGCTTGCACAACAGAGGAATTTGTTCTCCGCATTTAACCCAATCCATGTAGTGAAACACACATTTACACACAGACTAGTGAACACTAGGGGGCAGTAAGCACACATGCAGTCGGGGTTTACGGCACTTCAGTCATGACCTGCCGGCTCTGGGGATCGAACCGGCAACCTTCCAGTTACAAGGATCTGGTGGCATTCGTCCTCAAGAACCCTAATAAAGTGTGGTTCCAATGCCAAATGTTTAGCTCTTGATCTCTCCACCCTCACAGCTTTACTTCCTCACAGCTCAGTGTGGGGCTCTTTATACACCTCCAGCCCACAATTAGCATTGGGTCCTAGTGCTCTGTTGGTCAGTGGAGACTCACAAACTGAACACCTGTGTCAGCAATGGGGAGTGTCCAAGTTCACTAATTACGAAGAAGGGTGCTTGGGATCTTAAGAGATGCTTAAGGTTGCATCCAGGTTTCGCGCATATGTTAGGATCCCTCACACAGCACACGGTGTTGAGTTACAGCCTGCCTTGCTCTTGCCAAGAGGAGGCATCAGTCTGCAAATAAAAGATAATGGGGGCCAAGCACAGGCTGAATCCAAACACACGTATACGGATATACACACTCCGAAAATTGCTTTTAAACAGGGAGCGGCTGACAGGGCCATAAGGCCATTTGGCAGCTCTGCCACAGTATTCACAATTAGCTCAGGACAAAATCGTACGAGGACCCGGAACCCTTGGCAGATATCACGCCATAATCCTATGTTTACCCACATCAAACACGCAATAACACGCCTACAAATCAGCAGCCAGCGGGGAATTCAATAACCATGGATCCGTTGACCGAGGGTCCGCCGATGTTTGCCCGCTGTCGCCGCGTTCCTAAGAGCCGAGAACGGCGTTCCAGGGGAAACTGCAAATGGGCCCATCAATAGGCAAATCCGTGCGCACTCAATTACGTGTTTGTTAAGCAATGAAATATGAGGGTAATGAGACGCGGCCATTTGCGGCACAGTCTTTTAGCCCCGTTGAGTTATCACTGCGTTAATGACACTCTCTCAATACCTTAATTAATGCCAGCCCCCGGCTGCTATAAAGCAGATGCAGGTGTGATGGACGCACAATTGCCCACGCAAACGGTTATGGCTAATGCTCAGTTCAATGCGTGACTTATAGGGAATTGATGGCATGACTTTCTGAATGTATTGACCTGCTCATCTTCACCCCCCCATCCCTCTGTCCCTGTGATTCCACTCTTTTTACACTAGTTTTTGGAACATTGCAGTGAGAATTTGAAGGCAGCCATAAGAACTCATTAATGGGGTCCAGTTCTGGGGTTAATATACCACTCTTGGCAATGGACACGATGGCCTTAGGCTCATGTACAGCTGCTTCAGAGCGTCCTATTTACTCAAGAACATTCTACTAATCCATTGGAGGGCTTGCATAAATTAGCATAATTATTTCCTGTATTTGATCATGTTTTGATGGGCATAATTTGACGTGAAGGCTTAGCTCTTGCGGTCATTTTTGACCCTTGGTGTGTAGCAATGTTCATAACACAACAGTTCATTAAGCTTGACCTTCTATTCAGTGTGCATTTGATAAATACCATGCTTTAGACATAGAACATTCATAAAAATATGTTCTGTAGCTTTACATAGGAATGTGTGTTAATTAAAATGCATTTCACAGCGTCAGTGTCCACCTTGGCTTGAGTGCACAAGGGAAATACACCCTGCATTTATAGGTAGACAAAGAACACACACACACACACACAAACGCAAACGCAAGGCCACATTCATAAATCATTCACCTCTGTTGATTTGGTGTGTTTTCCTCTTTAATGGGAATGAAGCTGTAACATGTCACATAAATCTTTCAGAGGGTCCCGATTTGTGAGCCCCATGTGTTCCGTCTACATCCTGTTCTTTTTATGTCTCTTTAGTGGAGGCAAAGATTTTAAATTGCGCTCTTTACGTTTACAGGCCTCTTTATGTCCCCTCCTGTATAGAGCTGCTGTGTAATTTATTTTTCTAGCCACTTAAATCTGCACCTGACCCCGTCCTCTGTCCATTCCTATGTCCGTCTCATTGCGTTGAATGTTTCACTAGTCTTTTCCTCATTGCTCTCCAGTGGTGTGATTATTCCAGCAACATCTCCCTCTTTTTCTCTCCGTTTCCCTGTGTATGAGTGCATCTCATGGCCCAGGGGAGAATTCAGCACCTCTCTCTCTCTCTCTCTTTCTCTCTCTCTCTCTCTGTGTGTGTGTGTGTGTGTGTGTGTGTGTGTGTGTACAAGAATATATCACATTGCAGTGTGGGGACTACCATTCTAAGGTGAAAGCATTTTTAAGTCCAGAGTTAGTATTAAGTTAGTATTAATTAAAGAAAAATCTCCACAGAATGATGGGAAATCTATCTAATGTCCACATAATTCACAGATTCAAGTGTGTGTGACCAGAATATATAACAATGTGTGGAACAAATAATGTTGCATGTTTGTTGTTCTTGTGGGAACCCCATAATGTAAGTCATTACATTTTAAGGTGAAAACATTCCTTTAGTTCAGGATGAAGTTAGGATTTGAGTCGAGGCTTAGAGGGTTAAAGGTTAAGGGTTAGGATTAGGATGGGAGTAGGATTATGAAAAAGTTAATGGTAAGTTTCCACAAAATGAATGGAAGTCTATGCAATGTCCCCACAACTCACATATACAAGAAGCAGCATGTTTGTATGTGTGTTTATGTGTGATGAACTCTCTGGAGTTCCCCCTCTGACGATCTCCCGCCGACTCGCCACTCGTCTGACGGCGCGTTGTCTCCTCCGGTATCGCCAATTACTCTCTCCATCGAGATGACCTAATTTTCCCCGCCTCCATTGTGTCTGCGGCTGCCTCCGTCACACACTTCGCCCTCATTGCCCCCTGCCTCCAGAGCTTCAGCTTTCAGTGCCCTGTGTGAGGGCTGCTCCGGCCTGACAGGAGGCTGTTTTATGAGCACTTATTTTATGAACACTCTGGCAGATTACTTCAGCCTGCTAATGTATTAACTCCAACCCCCCTTTCTCCGTCCCCTCCTCCATGTCTCCACTGCGTCTTGAAGACTGTGGAATTGCTCTCAGAAACGCAGTGTATGGCATCAGTACTAAAGTATGCAACACAACACTCCAACAGGTTTAACTTCATGCTGGAGAAGTACACTCTGCTGGGCAGAAAGGTAGTAATTGAAAACCTGTTTTTCACAATGAAAACAAGACGAGAACAACATAAAAACAATCATTTGAGGACGAGAACTAAGTATTTTGCATATTTTCCTAACAAATAATAGCTAAACAAAAATGTAAGACGAACTTACATTGTTATTACTAATTGGGAATCATAAAATCTCAAGGAAGTAAAAACAGGAAAATGCTCCGTCTGTTTGCTGTTGTCAGGGCAACAAGAGCAGCCAGATGATTAATAAAGAGTTGACTCCCAACAAATCAATTCTTCCAGCATCTGGGAGTCACTCATTTCAACTGTCGGCCAATGATTCATGGAGTTGAATCCCTTCGAGGTGTTGACTCCTTCTGAAGCGACTTTGAACTTAAAACGTTAATGTTAAATAAATGCAAAATGTATTTGTACAGAAAAGAGGTCAAATTCCTTCCATAGTTTTGTTTGTTAACATTTTTTATTTAACAAATTATAAGCTATTGTTTATGAAAAAAAAAATTAGGCTATTTTAGTTCACAGACTAAATAGTCTAAAAGTAACAAACTATAACTGACACACATTCTCTGTGTTCAGAACTGAAAAAGCCTTCATAGTGGAGTGGAATCAAGTGTGATGTCTGTTAGAGAGACAGTATTAAGCCTCATCTGTAGCCTGCGCAAATGCCCTACGTACTTGTGAGTATTTATACTGGTGTGTATTTTACTGTGTCACTGTGCATTTACACCATCACAAAACTAGGGCTGAATCAAAAATGTCTCTGTAGTACATGTAGTGGTGTAGTAGTATTATGTTTTAGAAATCTGTGAAGTGCACTTGTAGGGAGCAGTACGCTGTTTGGGACAGAGCATAGTTTACACGTGGTGCCAGGAAAGAAACAAGTTTTACTTCTCCTCGTAGGCAGTGTTTTTCAGAGACTTTTATTCGTTCTGAGACGTCCAAAGCAAGATCTGAGGAAATCTCTCACCACGACTGTGCTTCTATGGTGTGGAGAAGTGGAGTTCATATTCCTGCACTTCGTCAGTTCAACCTGATCCCCGTTCATCAGGCTGTGGACCAATCACAGTCGTTGCTGTCTGTGTCAACACGACTCTTGGTTACATTTCTAACTACGGCATAAGGTTCACATCTATGAAAGATCTACGCTTTACTTACGGTTAAGGTTTGATACAGAAGCGTAAATTGGCCTTAAGGTAGGCTTTGCATGGCTCAAATTTGCAGCACCTTCTTTACACAAGAAGCCCGCACTCTCTGGTGTGTTTGGACATTGTTGGCAAGCTTTTGGTTTAAGTTCTGCCTGGAAAATCAGTATGCTGCTAAAGCCTTCTGTCACTGACCATTCCCTTTCCTAATCCCTCTTCTATATCCTCTGTCACAGCACTCTGCCCAGCCCTCCACCCTCCCCTTCTCCTTCTTTCTCAAAAATCACCCTCCTCCTCCTCCTCATCTCCTTGCTTGGACAAAGAGCTCCTTGCCCCCCCACACACACACTAAGCATGCACACATGGTCTCTGTCCACCCCAGTCATCATTAACACAGTCACCCCCCAAAAGATGTGGATAAAGCCTGGACCTGAGGCTGCCTGCCCCTCCTTCCTCCCTCCACCCTCCCCTGTGGACATCCAGGAGGCTGAAGCCCATCCGCCGGTTTTAGTGCACCAGCCGCAGCCGGTCAAATTGGCCATTTTACTGTAGGGTCTGTCAAGGCCCATGAATATTTGATGGGCTCTGACTGTTGATGAGCATGTGCATTGACTCCCTTATCTTATTTGGTCAGCCTGCCAGCATAAGCCCTCCACCTCCAAGCCTTCTCCACCCCACCAGCCCACCACCTGGGAGATACGGAGGAAAGGGGGTGATGAGGGGCAAGGTGGCGAAGCCGGTAAGCTCTGATTCAGCTTCGCCTGCTGCTGCCGGGATTGTGATGCGGTGGCCTGGTGCGGTGGGAGAGAGAAAGTCAGAGAGTGGGAGATAGAGAAAGAGAGAGATCATTTCAGACAGCTGGTCTAGAAAGGGATGGAAGCTGAGTCTCCAGCTGCAGCCGTGGAAGTCATTCGCCCCCGGGTGGACCAGGGATAAGAAAAGCTCCTCCACCTGAGCGGTGGAGGCTGATAATAGGGAGGCCGCTGAATCGGCATGGCCTTCAAAACTCCCTGCCCTTCCTCTGTTCCATAAAGGGATCAGGGTGCTCGGCTACCCTTGGGGGGAGGATATGGACAGACTGGGTCACGCTACTGTGGTATGTGTCCCAACTGTGAAAGTGCTGTTGCAGTAGCACCAACCTGAGGATGTAGATGGGCTTAAAAGGTTGGGGGTAGCATGATTCCTTGATAGGTGAATTCTTCCTTGGTGAGTAAAACCGATGAGCCCTTATCTCTAGGTTTAGTCTTGGTGTGAGGCGAGGGAAGGCTTTTAAAAAGGATGTAGGGGAAATAACAATGAAAAGCCAAGGAATGGAAAGTACTTTATGTGCATGTGTGTGTGTGGTCCAGATATATGCCACACTGTGGGGACCAAATTTATTGTCACACAAACTGTGAGGAAACCTGTTTTCAGTATGGGGGAAAAAGCATGTTACCAAAATGTAAATAAAGAAAAAATACGGTGAAGTCTTGTGTTAGGGTTAGGGTTAGTGTAAAGACTATGGTACTAGTAGTTATGGTAGGGATTAGGATTAGTTTAGTAGTAATCATGGCAAGGGCGTTGAATTAGCATGGACAGGAGTGGTGTGTCACTACCAACATCCAACAACAACGTCTCATTAACCTACAGGTGCAGAAAGGGTTAAATCCTACCTCCCTGTAACACATACGACCAGTGTGATGGACTGTGCCTTTCCCTGATGTCACGTGAGACTCTGTTTGGTTGTTAGAAGCACCAAAACTAGAAGAAAAACTTTCCAGTCATGTACAAGATTTACTGTGCAAGACTGAAGTGCAACGTGGTGGACAAATGGGTGTCAAAAGTGAGTGAGGATGGCAGCAAAAAAGACAAAGGTGGGCATAAGGAGCTATTTTTCAAAGAAACGTGTAAGTCACTTAAAGTCAAGTTCACTAATGAAATGAGTCCATCATAATAACGTTAATGGCAATGCTAGGCTTTGGCGCACAGCATACATCCGGCTAAAATCATCTGTAGCTATGAATAACTTGGTTTGGAAATTAACTGCACAACAAACAGCCAACTGTCAGTTCTCTTCCAGTGTCCCAGAGTCTAACTTCGGTTGAAACTCTCAGGAAATCTGCGCCTTGTGCAAGGATCTGGATGAAAATATGCCTTGTACTTTCATTGGCACATTGAGTGTGATTTTTTTTTGGGTGATTTTTACTTTGTTTCCTCGTGAAGGACTGGCTCCCCCTCCAGGGTGTGTTCCTGCCTTGCACCCAATGATTCCGGGAAAGCTCCAGACCCACTGCGACCCTGGAGGAAACCCACATGGACACCTAGAGAACACACCAAACTCCTCACAGACAGTCACCCAGAGCAGGATTCGAACCCACGTGGTCCCTGGAGCTCTGTGACTGTGACACTACCTGCTGCGCCACCGTGCCACCCTAGTTTAACATTACTTTTCATTCATCATTCATTATCTGTAACGGCTTATCCAGTTCAGGGTCGCGGTGGGTCCAGAGCCTACCTGGAATCATTGGGTGCAAGGTGGGAATACACCCTGGAGGGGGCACCAGTCCTTCACAGGGCAACACACACTCACTCACACACTCACACCTGCGGACACTTTTGAATCACCAATCCACCTACCAACGTGTGTTTTTGGACTGTGGGAGGAAACCCACGCAGACACAGGGAGAACACACCACACTCCTCACAGACAGTCACCCGGAGGAAACCCACGCAGACACAGGGAGAACACACCACACTCCTCACAGACAGTCACCCGGAGGAAACCCACGCAGACACAGGGAGAACACACCACACTCCTCACAGACAGTCACCCGGAGGAAACCCACGCAGACACAGGGAGAACACACCACACTCCTCACAGACAGTCACACGGAGCAAACCCACGCAGACACAGGGAGAACACACCACACTCCTCACAGACAGTCACCCGGAGCAAACCCACGCAGACACTGGGAGAACACACCACACTCCTCCCATCTCCCGGAGCGGGAATCAAACCCACAACCTTCAGGCCCCTAGAGCTCTGTGACTGTGACACTACCTGCTGCACCACCGTGCCGCCTTAACATTATTTTAACATTATATAATTCATTTATTAAACCATGAATTGTTATTCGGAATAGTTTAAAAGCACATAGAATAGCATATGTAGTATATCAGTTCTTTGTTATTTATCATGGAGCAAAGAGAAAAAAAAGCCAATGTATTCATACGTCCCCACCAAAGCCAAGAGCAATTCTACGCCCTTGAATTATGGTCAAGGTCATTGTAAGGATTAAGGTAAGGGCAGTAGTAGTTATGATTATGATTATGTTAAAAGTCAGGGTCAGGTAAACTGTAATTATGGTTAATGTAAGGTAAGGATAAAGTTTATGCCAATGCTAGTAATAGTTACACTTAAGATTACATTAAGTCTCTACGAAATGTGACATGAATGGATGTCTATGTTATTTCCCCAGAAACCACGGAGACATCACAATGTGTGTGTGTGTCTGTGTGTGTGTGTGTGTCTGTGTGTGTGTGTGTGTGTGTAAACCTGATGATGCTGAGGTCAACAGTCAGCGGCGTGATCACTGGTTTTCTGCCAGAGGGATTTTTTTTGCACAGGCAGCCATAGAGCATCTGTGGAGTTCTGCTTCCAGCCCTGCAGGCCACTCCAAGTAAATGGATTTTCTTTTTCCATCTGCCAGCATCCGGAATCTTATTTCATCCCTCCTTCACAGGTGAGCTGGGGAAAATGGCGGCCATGACAGGGAACAATACATTTCTCAGACTGGATAACACGCAGACTGAAACCTCTATACATTCATATAACGTATACAGAGGAGAAGCACTCTCCTGAAACAAACTGATGAAAGGAAACTTCTCTGACCACAGGATTCATCCAGGCCTTAATCTCGACCCTTTCCCTTTAACGGGCAGCCCGGTGAATTTGCCAACTTGGGCTGCTGTTGTTGTCTATTCTGCACATTACTATTTTCACATTACACACCTGGCCTGAGCATGTACACGAACCTGTGATGTTACATAAAAGCAACCTTGCTTAGATAAAAGAAGCTCCAGAACAAGGCCGACTGATGAAGCACATTGTTCTGTCTTTTGTTGTGACAGCTTCTTTCTTTCTCATCCTCGCTGACCTCGAATCCCTAAAGAGGTGACAAGAGGAAAAGTGCATGCTTTCTGAAGAGCATTGGCCTTCATCAGCTCCGTCCTAATCAAATCAAGCTATCCTTCCTTCACTGTAATGTGGGCTTTTTAATTGCATTATGGGCTGGGTCAGGAAGGAGGACCTCTCAGAGGCAATAACCAGAGAGAGGGGGGGAGCAGTGCTTTGGACTGTTGACGTTGGGCAGAGCTGGTGCACTCCGGGACGTTGTTATGGCAGTAACTCGATTACAGGGCATCTGGCCAGGGATGAATCACAGACTCAAGGTAGGGTGGAATTGGTGAGAGGGGAGGAATGGAGCGGAATCAGGTCAGAAGATGAGAAACGGTGAAGAATGGTACATCTTGTGGAACGAATTTTGGAAGAGCAAGCTTTGAGGACCATGTAAATGTGATTGACAGAGCAGTGGTGTTGGCCGTGCGGTTTTACCTGCCATGAGCATATGACTGATGTTCTGGGAGCACCCTCCCCCCCGTGTATTGAAGCACTTCCACCTTTCTTTGCCCTGTCTGAGACTCTGATTGATATTCACTGCATCATTATGACACCTGCATACTAAGCAGACACATTTGCATAGCAGCCTGTATTCCCAGCATAGCATACTTAAAGAAAAAAAGAGCATCTGGACACACAGCAACAGGAATGTTGGGGTTAACTGGAGGAATATAAATACCAGGAGCTAATAGGATCGATGGGAATTCAGGCACTGTCCTGCTAGGCTCCACCAAGCTTTGGCCAGGTGACGCCCACTTTGCTTATCACCCACCGCATGATGGACGAGACCCTTCCACCGCGAAGAAATTCCCTCCCAAAATACCTGGTGCAATAGATTACACCAGGGATTTGTTCAGGGTGCACAGAATGCCCAATAGATCTAGTTCGCTCTCCTGCCCAGAACACAAGCCTATGCGCAGAGATCCAGTTAGAGCTGTAGATTTAAAGCTGGCACAGAAGCTCATGCTTACCAAAGCGGATAGTAGTTTAAGAAGACAGATATGAATGAAAGGGCATGGGTAAATAAATAAATCTGGAATATATTCAGACATGAAGGCGACAAGTGTGTCTTCTGGGTCTGTTTTGTGTTGCTAGGTTGGGGAACGTCTTGGGCAGTGACCCCACCAGGCAGATGCCACCACATGTAGTTGTCATGGTCGCATTTCTAAAACCCTGGCAGTGTCAGCATTGGTGAGAGGGGTCATTTTGGGGGCAGGGTCTTTGGCCTGGTGGCCCTGAGCTCTGACAGGACATACTCAGGGCTTAGCTAAGCCCCTCGCACATCGTCAGAGCGCTCTTTGGAATCTATTCGACATATGTCCCTTTGGCAGCTGTCTGCAGAACTGTCAAAATCCACACCGCTCATGCCCATTCTTCGGCAGCTGAGCCACTTCTCCCCAGGGCAATTGGAGCTTGGGATCGAGATGAGAAAATAATAAATAAAATAAAATAAATAAATAAACACCCACCCTCAAAAAACCCATCGGTCAGCGGTCAGGTTAAGCCCAGAGCGACTTGAAGAAATGGCCCAGGCTGAGAAACAAAACCAAATTCGTAAACGAGGCTCTTTATTGACGTCCATGCTCATAATGTTTATCTGAAATCCATTTCCCTGGACCGTTATGTGAGCATTAGGGATCACCGAGCTGCACCTTGGCCGGCCGCGAAGATTCATACCGAGCGGTTCATCTGCGGCAGACGTCGAAATCAATACGCATTGTCAGGGGGAGGCGCACAACCGCAATGCTTCATTCTCTGACACTAGAGCTGTGCTCAGACCCCACCCCCTTCACTTTTTAGCAACGGCGATGTGAGGCTTCGGTGGCCAGTTTACAGCTTTTAGCACTAAGGCAGCAGAAAACACAGTCGCTCTGCTCACAGAAACTTGCAAATCCAGCACCAAAACAGTCTGAATCAGGAGAATCACGATAATCAGTCATGACAGTGTAATCCATTTAAAAGTCCAGCATGGAGCACCCACTGAGCCGTCCCTCTGCTGCGAATGAAACGATGGCTCAAATGTTATTTAATCACAGTTCTGCAAGCCTTGAATCAAGTTTGGAGTTTGGGGGCCATGAGGAAGAGTTTTTTTGATGACAAGCGCGGAAAGAAAGAGGACGACTATTAAGCTAATTTCAGCGATAAGGGAATTATAGCGCTTCCCTTTTGAATTGCTCATTGTGTCCTGTCCCTTTTGTCATGTGTTATCTGTAAAGCCCTGCTTTGGGCTGCACCCTGGTCATGGGGATCTTTCACACCGCTCCCAAATCCACAGTGGATTAACTCAGCGCTTGTTTAGGGTTGATTTGTAACGTTGCCCATATCCCAGCACCTGTTTAGAAGTGTCCTGGACCTGGTGAAGGACTTGAAAGTGTTGATTTGTTCACAGAGAGAGAGAAGATTCATTCCTTCACTCATCTCTGCTCTTCTTTCTCACTGTCCTTTACCTGTTTTCAGCCAAGACACTTTGTCCTTCAAGCACCTTTTTCATCTGCTTCTCGCCATTCCTCAAATTCTTGATAATAGGTAATACATATTCCTAATGAGGCTGGTTTCTCAGGTTTGATATCAATGTTCTTTCAGATATTATAGATCCTGAGGTTCTGTTTCTCCAAGGCTGGCCCAGGAATCAGAGTAAGCAGACTCTCAGAGTAAGAAGACCCTCGTCTGATGATGCAGCTTGAAGGTAGAAGGAACTTTGAGGTGGACCTTCTTCTGTTTTTTAGATAAAAAGCAATTGCCATTGCGGACATTGTGATTGTGGGCAATCACACTTCTCTCTGGCTGATTACATTCCAAAGCTAAGCATCTTGGAACGGTGTGTTTGAGAAGAGAATGATGACTGTTGCTTGTCTGTCGCTGAAGTGTAACTTGTGAGTAAGGTTTTTATTCACTATTTGTATTACCACAGACACAGAGTCGTTTGATTTTGTAGCACGTTCTCCAATGCAGTTAACCATCTCCCGAGTTTGGAGACATTTCCACCTTAAGTGATCTGAAACAGCAAAAATAAGCCAATGTTACCCACCTATGGAGCAGGAATAGAACAACATTCTCATCTCGGTTTGTGCTTTTCGACATTTGGAATATTCAGTATTCATAGAATTTCGAGAATTTCGTTCACAAACTAGTCCCGCCCTCCCCTACTCCGATTGGTTCGCTTGAGTGAGAAGGGGGAGTGGTGAAGTAGCCTAAAATCTTCTGATTGGACGGTCTGACTGTAGAGCTACCGTTATTGGTCTATAACCTTCTCTGTAAACATTTAATTGGTCAGTCTGTACGTCAGTAGTTCTTGTTTACGTCAGGCAAAGCTCATGTACCCACCCTCATCTCGAGCAGCTATGCCGAAACATAAATATAAGTTCTCGGATGAATTAAAAAAGAAATTCCCATGTTTTGTGTAGCAAATAAAGGTGTAACGTAAGTAAAGGTGTAACTTACTGCTTACCACAGCAGCCGATAGCTCAGTGGCTATGTTCGTAGGACTGGTTGAAACCATGTGGATTCTCACATCTCTGAAAGGAAATCTCTGCTTTATAAAATTAGTTCTGTGAGAGTGACAGTGCTGAATATCAGCGTACCACATGGTGGATACTAGACTCTAGTTAGGAATGCTATCCAGCGGACTGGTCATTTCACTTCAATACATTCTCTCCACTCATGCCCTGTGATGATTCTTCTGATGAGCTGATATTTCCCCTGCGAACATCACCCCCCCACACACCCCCTCACCCCCCTCGCCAAACACAGCGTATTCTCTGCTGCAATAATCTCCAAAGGCCTATCCAAATAAGGACTCGGATGCAATAGCATGGGCCAGCTCTTCAAAGGGATTTCATTAATTGATTAAATATTCATAAATCAATACAGCTTTAGGAAAAGTGGCAAAGGCGGCCCATGTTTACTTTTTCCACAGAAGAGCAATAGAGAGAAAAGCAGGAGAGAAAAGAGAGAGCTGATGGGTAGGCACCGTATCCGGAGAAAATACAAAAAAAAAGGGGGGGCTACATTTGTTTCTCCTGCCTAATTGCTCCCGCTTCCCTGGCCAAATTAATTGGGCAGAAAATGTCTAATTGGACCAGTGCATATCACAGAGGAAGAAGCAGGTCAGCTGAGCCTAGCTTTAGCCTCGGGGCTTTTCTCTCGGAGCCAGGGCTTTTTCTTCCTTCCGCCACAGCGAGTCGATATTTGATCATCTCAGCCTCGGCCCGGTCCCCGGCGCTGACCTACAAAAGAGAGAGATGCATTTTGAGGCGTCCGGCTCCTTAAGGTTCGCTTTTTTTATTTGCCAAGCCACAGAGTCAATTTTCACTCCCTGTCACTGGGAAATAAATAATCTCCTGGTCAGTTCTGTGGGGGGTGGTAGTGGTGGGTTGAGTGGGGAAGGGTTGCCATGAAAGCTTCCTATGAATCCTGTCTTTATAATAATTTATGAATGCCTCTACATGTTTTAAATCCATTAATGTATTCATGCATTTACCCTTTACCACTTATGCTATGTAATGAGCTTGTAGTTACAAAGAATAATGTCATGTTTCATACAGTATTATTATAATATTAATTTGTGCATTCATTCATCTTCTATTACGGATTCATCCTGATCAGCAACCCAGTCACTCACTCTGTCACTCACAACTGTGGACAGTTTCACACACTCACCCAGTCACTCACTCTGTCACTCACACCTGTGTAAAGTTTCACACATTCATGAAGTCACTCATTCATTCACTCACATCTGTGGACAATTTCACGCATTCACCCAGTCACTCACACTTGTGAACAGTTTCACGCATTCACCCAGTCACTCACACCAGTGGATAATATAACACATTCACCCAATCACTCACTCTGTCACTCACACCAGTGGACAGTTTTACACATTCACCCAATCACTCACTCTGTCACTCACACCTGTGGACAGTTCACACATTCACCTAGTCACACTTACTCAGCCACTCACACCTGTGGATAGTTTCACACACTCACCCAATCACTCACTCTGTCACTCACACCTGTGGAAAAGTTTTACACATTCACCCAGTCACTCCCTTTGTCACTCACACCTGTGGACAGTTTTACACACTCACCCAGTCACTCACTCTGTCACACATCTGTGGACAATTTCAAATATTCACGAAGTCACTCATACACATGCAGTCACTCACCCAGTCACCCAGTTTTACACAGTAACCTCGTCACACATTCACACTTACACACCTGTGGACTGTTCCACACACTCACTCAATCACTCACTCTGTCACTCACACCTGTGGACAGTTTCACACATTCAACCAATCACTCACTCTGTCACTCACACCTGTGGACAGTTTCACACATTCAACCAATCACTCACTCTGTCACTCACACCTGTGGACAGTTTCACACATTAACCCAGTCACTTACTCAGCCACTCACAACTGTGGACAGCTTCATACACATGCATTCACTCACCCAGTCACCCAGTTTTACACACACTAACCTAGTCACACATTCACACTTACACACCTGTGGACAGTTCCTCACACTCACTCAATCACTCACACAGTCACACCTGTTCTAGAGACAGATGCTGATAGAAGGGAAGGTGTGTACATGTAGGGTTTTGTGTGTGTGAGTGTGTTATATGGAAGTGTGTGTGGGTAGGTTGTGGAGGGGAGTGTATGCAGCGGTCTGGTCAGATGGGTTGATATTCAGGTCTCGGAACGAATGCTAATTTAATCAATGTGCTGTAAATCCGACCGGCTGCTGACTCATGTGAGTCTACTGCCCCAAGGGGCCGCCAACAAAAGCCCTGCCATTGCAGTTTGTTCCCCTGATGCATTTTAAAAATGCTCCCTCCCACACACACACACATACAGTAGGGATCTTGATACATGGACTCAAACCAAATTCTTGCACCTGCAGATGTGCATGCATGTGTGTGTGTGTGTGTGTGTGTGTGTGTGTGTCTGTTGTAAGTGTGTGTTATGGTCAAAAAGTGCTGAAGAGGCTGCTCAGGGAATGCTCGGGAGCATGGTTCAAGCCTGCGTTCTCTCTCCTTGAGTCCGAACGTCTGCCAAAATATATGTCCTCTCCATCAATCTCATCTCTCTCTCTCTCTCTCTCTCTCTCTCTCTCTCTCTCTCTCTCTCTCTCTCTCTCTCTCTCTCTCTCTCTCTCTCTCTCTCTCTCGTAGACATAGAGAAAGCATTTTCTTGTAGATATACCATAGATATGTCTGGACATATGCAGAGGCTCCACCCTCTAATACACTTTGGTGTATTAGCCCTGGGCCTTTTTTATACTTCTAATTCACTTTATAAACCACATAATAACTGTTTATTAAGCCAATGTTTGTAGTACTCTCTCCCAACAACCTTTCCCCTCCATCTCAGCATCCATTTACTGAATTCACAGGTACATCACTGTCACTAAATGTACAAACACAGTGCTTTTCCATCATCGAGGAACGGAACGGTTCCAGTTTGTGAACTAAATTTGGAGTTTCCACCGACATAAACTGGTTAGCAAACCAGAAAAGTTAATTCCCAACTGGAACCGAAGAGGGTTGGTTTTTCAGCGTGAACCTTGCTGTTTTCTGGGGGCGTGTCGAGGTTCAGTAACTCAGGAAAGAGTCTGAGCCTTAAATACAGCGTTATCGAGCTGCACAGGGTCTTTTACAATGTTTCATAAAAATACATAATAGGAAATAAAACAGGAACATGCTTGGTTTGTGTGTGTTTCTGGGGCTGTGTTTGGCACGAAACCATACACTTTGGTCAGATAAATTCTAATAGTTTATCTGTGACCCTGGCGCTGTATTCAGCCAAAGCAAAAAAAAAAAAAAAAAACACCCCCTTATGATGTATCCATGGTTCCCCTCCAGACTTGTAGAAACGTGGGAACAAGAGACTTTTGTTGGAAAAGCGCCCACAGTGTAATGTACCTTTAAAGGTACAGCAGTGGTGTTAAAGTCCTGTTGTGTTCATTAAAGGTTCATTACATTCTCTTCCCAGAATCTCTAATATCTTTCATTATATAACTGTATCAAATAAAGAAAACATAAGAACATAAACAGTTCAGGAGATGAAATGTTGCAATAATACGTACGGTACAGTTTCGTTCCCTGATTAAAGTTACTAAATATATGCCTTTGAGGGCAACACCACAGTGAGGTTTTTTTTTTGTTTTTTTGTTTTGTTTTGTTTTTTTGTTTTGTTTTGTTTTGTTTTTTGAGAGTGCAGTTTGTAGAAAAGTGTCAGTAGATTCCAACTCTTTTCTTCCAAATTCTTCATGAGACATGAATTGAAAAAATATTTTAAAATACATTCTACACATGCCCCATTCCATTTTGCCCTCCAGGGACCTGGAGGTTGTGGGTTCGTCACACTCCGGGTGACTGTCTGTGAGGAGTGTGGTGTGTTCTCCCTGTGTCTGCGTGGGTTTCCTCCGGGTGACTGTCTGTGAGGAGTGTGGGGTGTTCTCCCTGTATCTGTGTGGGTTTCCTCTGGGTGACTGTCTGTGAGGAGTGTGGTGTGTTATCCCTGTGTCTGTGTGGGTTTCCTCTGGGTGGCTGTCTGTGAGGAGTGTGGAGTGTTCTCCCTGTGTCTGTGTGGGTTTCCTCTGGGTGACTGTCTGTGAGGAGTGTGGTGTGTTATCCCTGTGTCTGCGTGGGTTTCCTCTGGGTGACTGTCTGTGAGGAGTGTGGTGTGTTCTCCCTGTGTCTGGGTGGGTTTCCTCCGGGTGACTGTCTGTGAGGAGTGTGGTGTGTTCTTCCTGTGTCTGCGTGGGTTTCCTCTGGGTGACTGTCTGTGAGGAGTGTGGGGTGTTATCCCTGTGTCTGCGTGGGTTTCCTCTGGGTGACTGTCTGTGAGGAGTGTGGTGTGTTCTCCCTGTGTCTGGGTGGGTTTCCTCCGGGTGACTGTCTGTGAGGAGTGTGGTGTGTTCTTCCTGTGTCTGCGTGGGTTTCCTCCGGGTGACTGTCTGTGAGGAGTGTGGGGTGTTATCCCTGTGTCTGCGTGGGTTTCCTCCGGGTGACTGTCTGTAAGGAGTGTGGTGTGTTCTCCCTGTGTCTGCGTGGGTTTCCTCCGGGTGACTGTCTGTGAGGAGTGTGGTGTGTTCTCCCTGTTTCTGCCTGGGTCCTGGGTTTCCTCCGGGTGACTGTCTGTGAGGAGTGTGGTGTTTTCTCTCTGTGTCTGTGTGGGTTTCCTTCGGATGACTGTCTGTGAGGAGTGTGGTGTGTTCTCCCTGTGTCTGTGTGGGTTTCCTCCGGGTGACTGTCTGTGAGGAGTGTGGTGTGTCCTCCCTGTGTCTGCGTGGGTTTCCTCCGGGTGACTGTCTGTGAGGAGTGTGGTGTGTTCTCCTTGTGTCTGCGTGGGTTTCCTCCGGGTGACTGTCTGTGAGGAGTGTGGTGTGTTCTCCCTGTGTCTGCGTGGGTTTCCTCCGGGTGACTGTCTGTGAGGAGTGTGGTGTGTTCTCCCTGTGTCTGCCTGGGTCCTGGGTTTCCTCCGGGTGACTGTCTGTGAGGAGTGTGGTGTGTTCTCTCTGTGTCTGTGTGGGTTTCCTTCGGATGACTGTCTGTGAGGAGTGTGGTGTGTTCTCTCTGTGTCTGTGTGGGTTTCCTCCGGGTGACTGTCTGTGAGGAGTGTGGTGTGTCCTCCCTGTGTCTGCGTGGGTTTCCTCCGAGTGACTGTCTGTGAGGGGTGTGGTGTGTTCTCCCTGTGTCTGCGTGGGTTTCCTCCGGGTGACTGTCTGTGAGGAGTGTGGTGTGTTCTCCCTGTGTCTGCGTGGGTTTCCTCCGGGTGACTGTCTGTGAGGAGTGTGGTGTGTTCTCCCTGTGTCTGCGTGGGTTTCCTCCGGGTGACTGTCTGTGAGGAGTGTGGTGTGTTCTCCCTGTGTCTGCCTGGGTCCTGGGTTTCCTCCGGGTGACTGTCTGTGAGGAGTGTGGTGTGTTCTCTCTGTGTCTGTGTGGGTTTCCTTCGGATGACTGTCTGTGAGGAGTGTGGTGTGTTCTCTCTGTGTCTGTGTGGGTTTCCTCCGGGTGACTGTCTGTGAGGAGTGTGGTGTGTCCTCCCTGTGTCTGCGTGGGTTTCCTCCGGGTGACTGTCTGTGAGGGGTGTGGTGTGTTCTCCCTGTGTCTGCGTGGGTTTCCTCCGGGTGACTGTCTGTGAGGAGTGTGGTGTGTTCTCCCTGTGTCTGCGTGGGTTTCCTCCGGGTGACTGTCTGTGAGGAGTGTGGTGTGTTCTCCCTGTGTCTGCGTGGGTTTTCTCCGGGTGACTGTCTGTGAGGAGTTTGGTGTGTTCTCCCTGTGTCTGTGTGGGTTTCCTCCGGGTGCTCCGGTTTACTCCCACAGTCCAAAAACACACATTTGTAGGTGGACATTCACGCCAATGATTCCAGATAGGCTCTGGACCCACCGTGACCCTGATCTGGATAAGCGCTTACAGATGAATGAATGAATGAATGGTTTATAAAATCCTAATTCAATTATAATCTCTCTGTTACTACTTCATGTGTCCACTTAAAGCAAAAGCTAACAAAGAGATCAAAAACTGTATTTTTGACCGAAATGAATGGCAGTGCTCAGCATGATTTCATCATGAAGCAGTCACATGGTTTGATCACGCCAGCATGATTAGGTTAAACAGCATTTACACTAGTTTACACTAATGCGTTGTTCTCTGTTTTGGTATTTAACCGGACGAACAGATCATGAAAGGTACACAGAGCATTACAGATAATACTTTACACAGAACCAGACAGCAGCTGTTGGTCACTGGTGGGTTGTGTTGTGGGACAGTCAGGACAGTCTCCGACTAATACGGATGTGTCTCGATTCGGGTTTCATTTGGTCAAATCTTTGAGTTCAGGCTTGAAACTTGGGCCAGGTCAGGTCTAGTCTCTAAGCTGAGTCTGGTTCCTTTCACAAAGAACCAAATACCACTGAAAAAAAGGAAATTCAACTCCTGCACAACAACCAATCACAGGCCTGCTATTGACATGGCGTAAAGGAGGAGGCGGCCTCAGCCACAGATGCGCCAATGCGATGGAGAACAGAAGTGCATGTACTCACAAGGGCAGACAGCACTAGTCAGAGACAAGTTCTGCTTAGACTTGGACACGAAAGTTATCTGTGAGATCAAGCAGTAGATCAGTCCAATGGGAAATTAACTTCTGTTGTTTATTGAGCTAAATTCTAGTTAGTCACCTGTAGGGAGCAGTTTATCAATGTGGACATAATCTGAACTTTTAGCTTAGGCCTAAATCTAAGGAGAGAGAGAGAGAGAGAGAGAGAGAGAGAGAGAGAGAGAGAGAGAGAGAGAGAATAAGGAAATTAGGGTTCTGAGGGATAATCCTGAGGGACAGGTTTTATGGCTGTGTGAAAATTTATTTGGAATAAGTCTGTAGTGCCCAGTGTGTGTGTGAAGATGGCGGGGGTTGGGGGGGGGTGGGGGTGGGGGGTAGGGGGATGCTTTTAATTAATGAGAGCATGCTTGTCGCAGGCTTTGGAAAGGCTTCTAAATCACTGATGCAAATGCGAGGAAATATGCGAATAAGGCCGCTTGGGTTCAAAGCTATAGTCTCAGTGGCACTCTCTCTCTCTCTCTCTCTCTCTCTCTCTCTCTCTCTCTCTCTTTCTGTTTGTTGGAGTCATTGGAAAAGCAGTGTAAGTTTCCTCATCTGTAAAATGACATTTTTCGTATTTTTCTTTAAAACGATGCAAAACATAAAATATATTCAGTTACTAGAAGTTTCTGGATAATACTCTTGAATAATTAGCGTGTAATTTATTGTAGCTATTTTATAGTTGATATTAGTTCATGAATATTCTGTAGTAACTATTGATTACTTCATAATAAGCAGCGGTGCTGTAGTTGCCGAATCACTGCTCAGTATTTAACAGCAGCTACTCAATAATTCATCGTAGTTACTGACTCATTCGTAAAGTGACTGAAAAGTTAATAGCACTTGTTTAATAATTCATAATAGTTGCTGAATATTAAGCCCAGAGTCACAGTGGTTAAAACCAGCGAGGGTCTTAAACGTGGCCCCGGAGGCATCTTTTACTCATGGCTGTGTGGTCCCCCGGCTCAAATGCCAGTCTGGTTCACCACTGTTCATCCCCAAAGGTCAAGCAGTGGACAGAGAGCAGTAAAACAAACCGAGGCGGGCATCTCGAGGACGGTGTGGGCGTCTGCGGGGCCGCAGGATCCGAGGCATTACATAATGAAGTCCGTCACCATGGGAAGCTGAATTATGGCTGTCAGATTTTTGCAGACGGCTACAATGTGTGTGGGGGTGTGTGTGGGTGTGTGTGTGTGACCCAAGCAAACCTCCTGGCTCTGAAGCATGAGACACATATAGCTCATATAGAGGCCTGGGCCTAAAGTGACCTGCTGTTTATATCATGTAGCATCCTGTCTCCTCACATTAACTGCACCGTGTGACTCTGACTCTATGTGACAGGGGAGGGGAGTGTGAGGGGGGTTGTGTAGGAGGTGTGGGTGTGTGTGTGTGTGTGTGTTGGGGTGGTGGTATCATAGTACCATTCCCAAACAATAAGGAAAGCAAAAAAAAGAAGAAGCCATTGAGAATGGGGTGAAGTCCACTAGAAGGGAGGCGATAAATAAACTTTGATGTCATGTCTCTTATTGTATCCTCTACCCCCCACAATCCCTTCACCCTCTCATTCCCACTTCTCAAAATGACTCCGTCTAGAATGGCCTCGGAGGCCTCCTGCCAAAATAAACGTAGAGTCGATGGTGGATCATCTCAAAGCATGACATTTTAAAGATCTCCGTCCCATAATAGCACGGTATCAGACGTATTTGGGAAAGCACTGAGCTGCTGCAAGCCCAGTAATCAATACACTAGATACCAGTGGTGAAGTCAAGACAGAGGCCAAATCACAGTCCAAACCAAAGACTAGGACTAGACTAGACCCAGTGAGACTGGGTCCATGTGAAAGCAAGGCTCAAGGCGTGTCATGTGAAAAAAGAGCAGATTCTGGTCAGAATTACAATCCCACCTCCTTGTTCCACCTTAAATTGTGCAGAAGCTCTGCGCTCCAGTTTTTAAATGTTGCTGTAATTATATCCGAGTGCTTTTTCACCACTTGGAATCGTGAAGAAGTTCTGAGACACCTTAAACAGTGCTCGGTAACGTTCTTCCACTCCTAAGTTCCACCTTAAATGGATTACATTCAAAGGCATTTTCCTTTGTGCTTTAGGAACTACCTGAAATAAACCTGTAAAGGCATGAAGGATATATTTAGTACACATTGTACAAACACTGGGAATGGCCTTCTAGTCAAATGCATAAAGATTCTTGAGAGATGAGGCTGCTCAAAAACTCTCCACCATCACTCTCTGGAAAACTGAGCTATTCCCACAGTCACCGTGTGGAAGTGAAGACGCAGTAGGTGTCTTTTCTCCCAGTGCTGTGTTCTCTTCTCGGTCCTTTAACAATGTGGCTGACAGGGTTGGTGCAGTAGGATGAAGACAGTACACTGCTCAGCACCTCAGCACAGTTCCCAGACAGTAATGATGAGAAAATTGGGATTAAAAAATTGTTTATTCAAAGTGTGTGCTTTGGTTAGAAGAAAAAATAAAAAGGAGCATGCAAATTAATTACAGAATGATTAAAGTCTTCATATTGCTAAGCTACTCTCTGCTCTTTTAGTGCAGTTGAACACACACAAGGGGCAGTGAGCAAATACAAAGCAGGTCCTGCCTGTGTTGTCATGTTGTGTATGGCACAGGCTCAGAAGCGTATATTAGGCTTTAGGCGCCTTGCTCAAAGGGAACTCAGCCATGGATGTTGAGGGAGGATATAACACTGTTCTTTCACTTCCCCCATCCCCAAGTTTCAGGCCAGAGAAGGGGAATGTACAGTCTGGTCCCAAGCCCACTTCTGTAACCAGAAGAGGAAGAAGAAGAAGAAAAGAAGAAGGAGGAGGTGGAGGAAGAGAAGGAGAAGGAGTAAGAGAAGGAGAAGGAGTAGAAGAAGAAGGAGGAGGAGGAGAAGGAGAATGAGGAGAAGAAGAAGAAGAAGAAGAAGAAGAAGAAGAAGAAGAGAAGGAGAATGAGGAGAAGAAGAAGAAGAAGAAGAAGAAGAAGAAGAGAAGGAGAAGAAGAAGAAGAGGAGGAGGAAGAAGGAAGAGAATGAGAAGGAGAAGAAGAAGAAAAGGAGAAGGAAAAGGTAAAGTAGAAAAAAGATGGTGAAGGAGTAGAATTAACTTTTTTTTTTTTTTTTTCTTTTTTTTTTTTTTCCTGCCACAGCTACTCATAGACACATCACCATTTTGAGACAGACCCGGGATGTTTTCACAGCACCTTCTTACAAGGAGAAGGAGTACAAAAAGAAGAAGAAGAAGAAGAAGAAGAAGAGAAGAAGAAGAAGAAGAAGTAGAAGAAGAAGGATAAGGATAATGAGAATGACAAGAAGAATAGGAGAAGTAGAAGAAGAAGGTAAATAAGAAAAGGAGAAAGAGGAAGAGAAGGAGAAGGAGTAGAAGAAGGAGGAGGAGGTGAAAGAGAAAAGGAGAAGGAGGAGAAGAAGAATAGAAGGAGAGAAGGAGTAGAAGAAGAAGAAGAAGAAGAAGGAGAAGAAGAAGAAGGAGAAGAAGAAGAAGAAGAAGAAGAAGGAGGAGGAGGAGGAGGAGGCTTTTTTCCTGCCACAGTTACTCATAGAGACATCACCAGGTTTTGAGACAGACTCTGAATGTTTTCACAGCACCTTCTTACAAGGAGAAGGAGTACAAGAAGAAGAAGGAGGAGGAGGAGAAGGAGAAGAAGGAGAAAAAGCAGAAGAAGAAGGAGGAGAAGAAAAATTTAGAATGAGAAGGAGAAGGAAAAGTAGAAGAGGAAGGTAAAAAAGAAAAGGAGAAAAAGGAGATGGAGAAAGAGAAGGAGAAGGAGGAGGAGAAAGAGGAGGAGGAGAAGAAGAAGAAGAAGAAGAAGATGGCGAAAGAGAAGACTTAACTTTATTTTTCCTTCCACAGCCACTCATAGAGACATCACCAGGTTTTGAGACAGACTCGGGATGTTTTTACAGCACTTTCTTATTCTTTCAAAGCCACACCTTTATCCATTTCTCATACCTCACACCTTGTCACTCCATATAGAACACATTTCTCTTTATTATTTCACCTGTTTTTCCTTCTCTTCTTTCTGTCCTGGTTTCATCTGTCCTCTCACGTACTCAGGCTCTCCGTGTAAACATCTGTCACTCCTCAAATTCTCTCTCGCTCTTGTTCTCTTTCTTCCAGCCTCAGAAATAGAACCAGATTCAATGTGAAAACGTAATCTACTGCAGCGTCTGAGAGAAAAGACACTTGACAGACACAAAGCTGTCTGTGGAATCCAGGCCTCGCCGTTCCAATCGGACACCAACACAACAGAGAGCTCTTCTCTCTCCGCATCCAGCCTTAAAGGGGAGAGGAAGGGGAAAGAGATGAATTAAAGTACTTAGACAAACAAATGAACTCCCCCTCCCCTGCATCTACATATTAAGGTGGAACAGTGTGTTTGAGTAAGAAGCGACTGTAGCTTGTTGAATGCTGAAGTGTAACTCGACTGTAAGTTTTTATTCACTGTTTAAATCACCACAAAACCCATCTGTAACTCGAGCTGTTTAGATTTGTAGCACTTTGGGTCTGCGTTTACTTTCATGGAAAGTAAGTATTCTTACTAATGCATATGTAACAGCAAAAATATTAAATTACCTGCTTATACAGCAAGAATAAAGCAACATCTCCCTCTCTTTTCATGCTTTCCAGTCTCTGCACCATCCACCACCGTCTCTCCACGAGAGAGAGAGAGAGAGAGAGAGAGAGAGAGAGAGAGAGAGAGAGAGAGAGAGGGACGACACCTGTGCCATTGTTTCCCCTTTTACAGAGCCAGAGCTGTGTACAAACACTGGACCTTTTTCCCCCAATGCAAGAACAGAGTGAAGAGCAGCAAATGGTGAGGAAACATGCTCTGAACTTTATTCAATTGTATTGGATTAAAATCCTGAACCTCCGCTTAGAGGTGTTCTGTGTCTTCTGACCTCAGTAACTCTCCTGTGTGAAGCTCTGAGCTCTGGTTGTTGACCGCTGAGCTGGGCCCCCTGGGCATGAGATTAAATGCCCCCTGTGTGGGTCAGCAGCTCCCACATCACATCAGTTACACACCGGCTCCACTGACCTCAGCACTGATGGTCCCCACAGCGTCCGGCCTCCTGCCCCTTGCTGCACAGGCCGAGGGACGAGAGAAACACACAGGGTCAAGAAGAGGAAGGCAGAAGAAATAATACACTTCTACATCTTTACACAGCTGCAGCTCTCACTGGACATAACCAGGCAGGGGGACTTTTATTACATACATTATTGAAGACTCAGAGTTCATTAAGAGAAGAGAAGAGAACAGAGGAACCAGACGAATGCTCAGTGATCTTAGATGCTGGTGTAGAAATGTTTCAGCACTGCATTATGGAGTTGTTCTCGTTCTCCTTCTCCTTCATCATCTCTCCATAGTTTAACTCTCTCTCTCTCTCTCTCTCTCTCTCTCTCTCTCTCTCTCTCTATTTTGTTGGTTATATGAGGCACAGTGTCACCAGGCGGAAGGAGATGATGAATGGAGCATAAAGAGCGAGAGCCCGGGGCCAAGAGCGCTTCACCACACTCTCTCTCCCGAACCCAAACCATTTCCTCACACCTTCAGGGCTCACGCAAAATCATGTTACTAAACTAAAATGGCTCCCCCTCCGAGCTTCTTCCTCCGCCACCATCGCAAACAGCTCTCCAGCAAGGAGCTAATAAAACAACAGGAGAGGAGAACAAGTGAAGAGAAAACAGAAGCAAAGGGAAGAGAGAATTTAGAGGAAAGGAATATGTGAGAAGAGAAAATGTAGAGCAGAGAAGGAAAAAGGTGGAAAAAAGAATAGAAGAGGTAGAGAAAAGGAAGAGAACAGAAAAGTTAGAGCAGAGAAGAGAAAAGGTGGGGAAAGGGAAGAGATAAGAAGATATAGAGAAAGGTAGGAAAGGGAAGAGATAAGGAAGAGACATGATAGAGAAGAGAAAATGAAGAGCAGAGAAAAGGTGGAAAAAGGAAGAGCAGAGAAGAGAAAATGTGGAGGAAAGGAAGAGATGAGAAGAGAAGAGAAGAAAAAAGTTGGTAAAAAGAAGAGAAGAGGTTGAGAAAAGGAAGAGAAGAGAAAAGTTAGATCAGGGGAGAGAAAAGGTGGAGATAAGAAGATACAGAGAAAAGTAGAGAAGAGAAAATGTAGAGCAGAAAAAAGGTGGAGAAAAGGAAGAGCAAAGAAGTGAGAATGTAGAGGAAAAGAAGAAAAGAGAAGAGAAAATGTAGAGCAGAGAAGAAAAAAAGGTGGAAAAAAGAAGAGAAGGGATCAAGAAAAAGAAGAGAAGAGAAAATGTAGAGCAGAGAAAAGGTGGAGAAAAGGAAGAGCAGAGAAGAGAAAATGTGGAGAAGGAAAGGAAGAGAAGAAAAGTGATAGAGAAGGGAAAAGGTACAAAAAATGAAGAGAAGAGAATGATAAAAGGAAGATAAGAGAAAAGAAGAGAATGATGGACAAAAGGAAGAGAAGAGAAAAGGTAGAGAAGAGAAAAGATTGAGAAAAGGTGGTGAAAAGGAAGAGAAGTGATAGAGAAGGGAAAAGGTACAGAGAAGAGATGGAGAAAAGGAAGAGAAGTGATAGAGAAGAGAAAAGAAGAGAATGATAGACAAAAGGAAGATAAGAGAAGTGATAGAGAAGGATAAAGGAAGAGAACAGAAGAGAAAAGGAAGAGAAGAGATGGAGAAAAGGAAGAGAAAAGGAAGCGAACAGAAGAGCGCTGGTAACTTCTTAATTAGTTGTTGCTGAAGTATCAGTGGGATCCTTTGGACATAAGAGTAGAAAGGCATTGTCCAGCAGCATGGGACGCTCTGGAAGCTCATCACCCTCAAGTGTAGACTGGAGGTGTATGAAGCACTGGTGAAACTAGTTCTCCTCCAAGTGTGTTGAGCTCATATGAAGCAATGCTGGTAGTAAAGAAGTGGTGGTGTTAAATGACAAATATTTCCAGCAGCTGATTCCCTGTTCTAACACTGATAACACACTTAATCCAGATTAAACGATGTAATCCTAATCTCTTATCCAATGTGAGGACTTCACCTCTATTTTGTGTCCAGTCCTCGATCACGGTGGGCAGTTACCGAGGTGCACTGAGGCTGTGTGTGTGCGGAGAGACCCTCCCCGGTCGTTGCTGCATACTTATGAGACTGGGCTCCATTCCTCCGAACTCCCTGACCCCACCACTACCCCACCTCCCTTCACCGCCACAACGTTTAGCCGTGCAGATAATCAATCAGAGATCGTGAGCACCACCGTGACTCAGCGTTCCCTCGCCTCTGTCCAGCAAAGTCATGGCTCTGAAAGTCGTCATCAAGCCGGGGTCAGGGTGGATTTTCCAGCTGTCCAGTCACCTCTACAACAGCAGACCATAATTTCACCTTAAAATAACAGCTTCACAATCATTGTGATGCTCCACTGTGATGTAATAGGAAGAATAGGGTCTCTGTCATTGCTACTTCAGGCTCAGCACTGCAGAAACCACACTATGTAACTTTTGGAGGATGTAAGAAAACCACCCACTCCCTCCTTCCTTCCCTAATTACTTACATCTCAGGACAGTGCTGTAAAAGTATATTACACTTTGCTACTGTAGGGGGAGCCCAGGAGCAAAAATACCAAATCATACCTAGTGTTCCTTTAAATCAACACTTTTATTTATACTTTAATCTATTTCTTTTATTATGTATTCTGGGATCAGCTCTTGCTTTGATCTGCGTTTGAGAGACAGCAACCAATCCGTGTTGCAAGAAAAACAGCGACGTAGAAACAAGACACGAAACATCACTGGGGTTTAAATAATGTGGTGTGTCTTGGCACAGATGCTGAATGGTACATGCTGGGCAATGTGTCTGTGTGTGTGTGTGTGTGTGTGTGTGTGTGTGCAGGAGAATGGGCAAGGGAGAGAGCATTGAGTGAATGACAAGCTTGTTCCATTAGGTGTTTGCATCTTCAATAGTCCCCCATTGCCAGGATCTAGGTCCCAGGACCCTAGTTTATCATCCTTTTTCTCCTCAGTCTGGTCAGCCCTAGGAAAAGATACAGACTCTCTCTCTCTCTCTCAGTGAAGTATTAACCCAGTGAATCAACACGATCCTGCGCCCACTCTCTCCAATTACAAGTGAAAAAGATTCAATTTGCTGCAGGAGGCTGTGGACAGACGGACAGTCATGGCTCAGCTCGCCAGAGGCAAAGTCATGTTCAAGCCCCCTAAAAAATAACAACACAGAGGAGAATGTTTGCGCCGTGCTTGTTTACTGTTGTCGGCCGATCCATTATTGATGCAGTAAGTCCACTTCTGTGTGGAGACATGTTTTAGCCTCGGGGGTCTTTAAAAGTTCCAGTTTACCGCAGAGTGTACAGACACTGACCTCACGTCTCAAACAGGGATTTGGACCACCGTTCTCCTATCTTTGCTGCCTCTGAAGATGTGCTGGTCCATAGCAACCGTTGATAGGTTGGACAAGCTTTAGTGGGTAACGACCAAGTCCTTTTCACAAGGCAGTGGTGTTGGATGGAGGTCTGTTGCCAAGTACCAGCTATTATCAGATCATTTTGAACGAAATAAATACGCACTTTAATAGACTATAGGTGAAAACAGTGCAGCTCCCATCACTTGTATCAGTAGGTGAAGGAGGCGTTAAAGAGTGTTTTAGGACTCTAACGATGCAAAGATCAGCCACGTGTTCTCTCTATTTACGCCTCTAGGTTTAGTCTTTCTGAGCTTTGGACTATTTCGAGGGGTTGGTCTCAGGTTGCTTTTCTCGTTTCCATTTTTTCAGTAAATTCCAAATCGCTCACAACTGTCTCCACCCTTTACTTACATTTAATAAGAAGCTGAAACTAGGCTTTCTTTACATAGACTTTGTAAAGTACTGGGAGATTGCGGTCGCTCCCTGGAAATAGGAAGCAAGGAGAAAAGCTGCACCAGCCCTTCTCTTACAGACACATTTAATACCATTTCTTCGTAGCCCTACTAGCCCTGTGTTGAATTATTTTTATACACACTATATTTATACAAACTAAGCTTAATTATGAAAACTGGGAAACATTATGTAGTTTACACATGAACACTATTCAGTTTCAGATTTTCAGTTATTAATAATTGTTTTAGAAGGTAGTGTCACAGTCACACAGCTCCAGGGACCTAGAGGTTGTGGGTTTGAGTCCCGCTCCGGGTGACTGTTTGTGAGGAGTGTGGTTTGTTCTCCCTGTGTCTGCGTGGGTTTCCTCCGGGTGACTGTCTGTGAGGAGTGTGGTGTGTTCTCTCTGTGTCTGCGTGGGTTTCCTCCGGGTGACTGTCTGTGAGGAGTGTGGTGTGTTCTCCCTGTGTCTGCGTGGGTTTCCTCCGGGTGACTGTCTGTGAGGAGTGTGGTGTGTTCTCTCTGTGTCTGCGTGGGTTTCCTCCGGGTGACTGTCTGTGAGGAGTGTGGTGTGTTCTCCCTGTGTCTGCGTGGGTTTCCTCCGGGTGACTGTCTGTGAGGAGTGTGGTGTGTTCTCTCTGTGTCTGTGTGGGTTTCCTTCGGGTGACTGTCTGTGAGGAGTGTGGTGTGTTCTCCCTGTGTCTGCGTGGGTTTCCTCTGGGTGACTGTCTGTGAGGAGTGTGGTCTGTTCTCTCTGTGTCTGCGTGGGTTTCCTCCGGGTGACTGTCTGTGAGGAGTGTGGTGTGTTCTCTCTGTGTCTGTGTGGGTTTCCTTCGGGTGACTGTCTGTGAGGAGTGTGGTGTGTTCTCCCTGTGTTTGTGTGGGTTTCCTCCGGGTGACTGTCTGTGAGGAGTGTGGTGTGTTCTCCCTGTGTCTCCGTGGGTTTCCTCTGGGTGAATGTCTGTGAGGAGTGTGGTGTGTTCTCCCTGTGTCTGCATGGGTTTCCTCCAGGTGACTGTCTGTGAGCAGTGTGGTGTGTTCTCCCCGTGTCTGCGTGGGTTTCCTCCGGGTGACTGTCTGTGAGGAGTGTGGTGTGTTCTCCCTGTGTCTGCGTGGGTTTCCTCCGGGTGACTGTCTGTGAGGAGTGTGGTGTGTTCTCCCTGTGTCTGCGTGGGTTTCCTCCGGGTGACTGTCTGTGAGGAGTGTTGTGTGTTCTCCCTGTGTCTGCGTGGGTTTCCTCTGGGTGACTGTCTGTGAGGAGTGTTGTGTGTTCTCCCTGTGTCTGCGTGGGTTTCCTCCAGGTGAATGTCTGTGAGGAGTGTGGTGTGTTCTCCCTGTGTCTGCATGGGTTTCCTCCGGGTGACTGTCTGTGAGGAGTGTGGTGTGTTCTCTCTGTGTCTGTGTGGGTTTCCTTCGGGTGACTGTCTGTGAGGAGTGTGGTGTGTTCTCCCTGTGTCTGCGTGGGTTTCCTCCGGGTGACTGTCTGTGAGGAGTGTGGTGTGTTCTCTCTGTGTCTGTGTGGGTTTCCTTCGGGTGACTGTCTGTGAGGAGTGTGGTGTGTTCTCCCTGTGTTTGTGTGGGTTTCCTCCGGGTGACTGTCTGTGAGGAGTGTGGTGTGTTCTCCCTGTGTCTCCGTGGGTTTCCTCTGGGTGAATGTCTGTGAGGAGTGTGGTGTGTTCTCCCTGTGTCTGCATGGGTTTCCTCCAGGTGACTGTCTGTGAGCAGTGTGGTGTGTTCTCCCTGTGTCTGCGTGGGTTTCCTCCGGGTGACTGTCTGTGAGGAGTGTGGTGTGTTCTCCCTGTGTCTGCGTGGGTTTCCTCCGGGTGACTGTCTGTGAGGAGTGTGGTGTGTTCTCTCTGTGTCTGCGTGGGTTTCCTCCGGGTGACTGTCTGTGAGGAGTGTGGTGTGTTCTCCCTGTGTCTGCGTGGGTTTCCTCCGGGTGACTGTCTGTGAGGAGTGTGGTGTGTTCTCTCTGTGTCTGTGTGGGTTTCCTTCGGGTGACTGTCTGTGAGGAGTGTGGTGTGTTCTCCCTGTGTCTGCGTGGGTTTCCTCTGGGTGACTGTCTGTGAGGAGTGTGGTCTGTTCTCTCTGTGTCTGCGTGGGTTTCCTCCGGGTGACTGTCTGTGAGGAGTGTGGTGTGTTCTCTCTGTGTCTGTGTGGGTTTCCTTCGGGTGACTGTCTGTGAGGAGTGTGGTGTGTTCTCCCTGTGTTTGTGTGGGTTTCCTCCGGGTGACTGTCTGTGAGGAGTGTGGTGTGTTCTCCCTGTGTCTCCGTGGGTTTCCTCTGGGTGAATGTCTGTGAGGAGTGTGGTGTGTTCTCCCTGTGTCTGCATGGGTTTCCTCCAGGTGACTGTCTGTGAGCAGTGTGGTGTGTTCTCCCCGTGTCTGCGTGGGTTTCCTCCGGGTGACTGTCTGTGAGGAGTGTGGTGTGTTCTCCCTGTGTCTGCGTGGGTTTCCTCCGGGTGACTGTCTGTGAGGAGTGTGGTGTGTTCTCCCTGTGTCTGCGTGGGTTTCCTCCGGGTGACTGTCTGTGAGGAGTGTTGTGTGTTCTCCCTGTGTCTGCGTGGGTTTCCTCTGGGTGACTGTCTGTGAGGAGTGTTGTGTGTTCTCCCTGTGTCTGCGTGGGTTTCCTCCAGGTGAATGTCTGTGAGGAGTGTGGTGTGTTCTCCCTGTGTCTGCATGGGTTTCCTCCGGGTGACTGTCTGTGAGGAGTGTGGTGTGTTCTCTCTGTGTCTGTGTGGGTTTCCTTCGGGTGACTGTCTGTGAGGAGTGTGGTGTGTTCTCCCTGTGTCTGCGTGGGTTTCCTCCGGGTGACTGTCTGTGAGGAGTGTGGTGTGTTCTCTCTGTGTCTGTGTGGGTTTCCTCCGGGTGACTGTCTGTGAGGAGTGTGGTGTGTTCTCCCTGTGTCTGCGTGGGTTTCCTCCGGGTGACTGTCTGTGAGGAGTGTTGTGTGTTCTCCCTGTGTCTGCGTGGGTTTCCTCTGGGTGACTGTCTGTGAGGAGTGTTGTGTGTTCTCCCTGTGTCTGCGTGGGTTTCCTCCAGGTGAATGTCTGTGAGGAGTGTGGTGTGTTCTCCCTGTGTCTGCATGGGTTTCCTCCGGGTGACTGTCTGTGAGGAGTGTGGTGTGTTCTCTCTGTGTCTGTGTGGGTTTCCTTCGGGTGACTGTCTGTGAGGAGTGTGGTGTGTTCTCCCTGTGTCTGCGTGGGTTTCCTCCAGGTGACTGTCTGTGAGGAGTGTGGTGTGTTCTCTCTGTGTCTGCGTGGGTTTCCTCCGGGTGACTGTCTGTGAGGAGTGTGGGGTGTTCTCTCTGTGTCTGTGTGGGTTTCCTTCGGGTGACTGTCTGTGAGGAGTGTGGTGTGTTCTCCCTGTGTTTGTGTGGGTTTCCTCTGGGTGACTGTCTGTGAGGAGTGTGGTGTGTTCTCCCTGTGTCTCCGTGGGTTTCCTCTGGGTGAATGTCTGTGAGGAGTGTGGTGTGTTCTCCCTGTGTCTGCATGGGTTTCCTCCAGGTGACTGTCTGTGAGCAGTGTGGTGTGTTCTCCCTGTGTCTGCGTGGGTTTCCTCCGGGTGACTGTCTGTGAGGAGTGTGGTGTGTTCTCCCTGTGTCTGCGTGGGTTTCCTCCGGGTGACTGTCTGTGAGGAGTGTGGTGTGTTCTCCCTGTGTCTGCGTGGGTTTCCTCCGGGTGACTGTCTGTGAGGAGTGTTGTGTGTTCTCCCTGTGTCTGCGTGGGTTTCCTCTGGGTGACTGTCTGTGAGGAGTGTTGTGTGTTCTCCCTGTGTCTGCGTGGGTTTCCTCCAGGTGAATGTCTGTGAGGAGTGTGGTGTGTTCTCCCTGTGTCTGCATGGGTTTCCTCCGGGTGACTGTCTGTGAGGAGTGTGGTGTGTTCTCTCTGTGTCTGTGTGGGTTTCCTTCGGGTGATTGTCTGTGAGGAGTGTGGTGTGTTCTCCCTGTGTCTGCGTGGGTTTCCTCCGGGTGACTGTCTGTGAGGAGTGTGGTGTGTTCTCTCTGTGTCTGCGTGGGTTTCCTCCGGGTGACTGTCTGTGAGGAGTGTGGGGTGTTCTCTCTGTGTCTGTGTGGGTTTCCTTCGGGTGACTGTCTGTGAGGAGTGTGGTGTGTTCTCCCTGTGTTTGTGTGGGTTTCCTCCGGGTGATTGTCTGTGAGGAGTGTGGTCTGTTCTCTCTGTGTCTGCGTGGGTTTCCTCCGGGTGACTGTCTGTGAGGACTGTGGTGTGTTCTCCCTGTGTCTGCGTGGGTTTCCTCCGGGTGACTGTCTGTGAGGTGTGTGGTGTGTTCTACCTGTGTCTGCGTGGGTTTTCTCCGGGTGACTGTCTGTGAGGAGTTGGTGTGTTCTCCCTGTGTCTGCGTGGGTTTCCTCCGGGTGACTGTCTGTGAGGAGTGTGGTGTGTTCTCTCTGTGTCTGCGTGGGTTTCCTCCGGGTGACTGTCTGTGAGGAGTGTGGGGTGTTCTCTCTGTGTCTGTGTGGGTTTCCTTCGGGTGACTGTCTGTGAGGAGTGTGGTGTGTTCTCCCTGTGTTTGTGTGGGTTTCCTCCGGGTGATTGTCTGTGAGGAGTGTGGTCTGTTCTCTCTGTGTCTGCGTGGGTTTCCTCCGGGTGACTGTCTGTGAGGAGTGTTGTGTGTTCTCCCTGTGTCTGCGTGGGTTTTTTCTGAGTGACTGTCTGTGAGGAGTGTTGTGTGTTCTCCCTGTGTCTGCGTGGGTTTCCTCCAGGTGAATGTCTGTGAGGAGTGTTGTGTGTTCTCTCTGTGTCTGCGTGGGTTTCCTCTGGGTGAATGTCTGTGAGGAGTGTGGTGTGTTCTCCCTGTGTCTGCATGGGTTTCCTCCAGGTGACTGTCTGTGAGCAGTGTGGTGTGTCTCCCTGTGTCTGCGTGGGTTTCCTCCGGGTGACTGTCTGTGAGGAGTGTGGTGTGTTCTCCCTGTGTCTGCGTGGGTTTCCTCCGGGTGACTGTCTGTGAGGAGTGTGGTGTGTTCTCCCTGTGTCTGCGTGGGTTTCCTCCGGGTGACTGTCTGTGAGGAGTGTTGTGTGTTCTCCCTGTGTCTGCGTGGTTTTCCTCCGGGTGACTGTCTGTGAGGAGTGTGGTGTGTTCTCCCTGTGTCTGCGTGGGTTTCCTCTGGGTGACTGTCTGTGAGGAGTGTTGTGTGTTCTCCCTGTGTCTGCGTGGGTTTCCTCCAGGTGAATGTCTGTGAGGAGTGTTGTGTGTTCTCTCTGTGTCTGCGTGGGTTTCCTCCGGGTGCTCCGGTTTCCTCCCACAGTCCAAAAACACACGTTGGTAGGTTGATTGGCGACTCAAAAGTGTCCGCAGGTGCGAGTGTGTGAGTGAATGTATGAGTGTTGCCTTGTGAAGGACTGGCGCCCCCTCCAGAGTGTATTTCCACCTTGCGCCCAATGATTCCAGGTAGGCTCTGGACCCACCGCGATCCTGAACTGGATAAGGGTTACAGATAATGAATGAATAAATGAAAAATTGTTTTAATTAAGTAGTAATTTTATGAGGTCACCTTGCGTACCACCACTTGCTGCTTCGCGTACCACTGCTCTAGAGAAGGTGGCTCCACTGCTTCTTCATAACCAGTTCACGAGTGTTTGGGACTGGGAATGGTGACCTTACGCTCATGTGCAGCTGCTCCAGTCTAATTCTGTCGGACAGTGCTTCATTGTGTGTCTCTGTGTTATCAGTGAGACATGAAATATACAAATTAGCTTTGCACAAAATATACAGCAGTCTTGTGTGGGCTGTAAACAAAGACAGCTTTGTTATTTCTTAAGGTGGAATAGGACTCTGGCTGTGATCTGGTTCAAACTTATAACACGTGGGTACAAAGAATAAACTGATCATCGATCCGTGCGTTTTATAATACCCATTATTACACTGAAAACATCTTCAAATGTATGTTTATTCCTGCCGTTTGCATTTACCAATATTTCACTGCAGAAATCACAGAAATGGCCCATGTTTCTGCACAAAAAGAAAAGAGGATTAACATTGATTTTTTAAAATCTCTGCATCGTTCAAAAGGTGAGCTGTAAACAAGTCATTGTCAGCAGTTCGTTGTGCAATGGGGCACTATAGAGATTTCTTTCCAGTGGTGGTGAATGGAACCAGACGTCTGCACATTTTAATTCCTCTCCGCCGGCAGCAATAACCTCGACCCCACTCTGAAAAGAGGCAGAGGAGCAAACCAATCCTGGGAAGTTTTATTTTGCCAAAACTGACACAGGGTGGTGAACTCTGACCCTTCTGTCACTGATCAGGAGAGAGCAGACGTGGAATAGAGGCAAAGTGGGAGAGAGGAGGGTTTATAGGGTGTGGAATGTGTAGGAGGAGGAGTTTGGGGCTGCGGTCATTTCATATCCTTTCTGTTAGCCTCAGTGTTCCTCTGAATATCAGAGTTTGACCGTAGGGAAGGATAAAGGCCATTCCTAATGAACCCTATGGCCTTATGGAGCAGTAAGCTGATGGAGGCCGATGGTGCCACTGCAGCAGTGTGTGTGTGTGTGTGTGTCTGTCTGGATGGGTGGATTACTGGCTGGTGCGAGGCGTGAGCTCTGCCCTTGGCTCCTCTGTGGCAGCCACGTTCTGCTGACCCTGCCGTTCTGCTAAGCGTCCTCATCCAGCATCTTAATGAGCCACTGACAGAGCCCTCCCTCCCGCCCTCACCCCTCACTGCAGGGGGCCCACTCAGGAGCCCTTTCCCCTCACTGGCCGGTTTGGAGCTGAGTAACAACACTGTTAAAGCAACAGTAGGTCATATTTTTTACCTTCAAATGACAGCTTTAAAATAATTGTGATGCTTCACTGAGCTGTAATAACGAGAATAGAGACTCTGCACTGCAGGAACTGCACTATGTAACTTTTGGAAGAGGGTAGGAAACCATCCTCAACCTCCCTCAACCTCATTTCTCCCTCAACTTCATTTGAGGAGTGTGCCGAATGTGTATTACCCTTTGCAACTCTAGGGGGAGCCCTGAGCAAAAGTATAAAATCTTACCTGGAGCTCCTAGTGCACCCACAAATCCAGGACTCACCCAATCAGACACTGATTAAAGTTGGGGACAGTGAAGCCTAGTGCATCTTGGTTCATCCTTAATTGCTTTTCCAGCTCATGCTTTCCTCCCACGGTCCAAAAACACGCGTTGGTAGGTAGATTGGCAACTCAAAAGTGTCCGTAGGTGAGTGTGTGAGTGAATGTGTGTGTGTGTCTGTGTTGCCTTGTGAGGGACTGGCGCCCCCTCCAGGGTGTATTCCCGCCTTGCGCCCAGTGATTCCAGGTAGGCTCTGGACCCACCGCGACCCTGAACTGGATGAGGGTTACAGATAATGAATGAATGAATGAATGTTGGCAGAACCTTTATTTTATTGTTGTCTCCCCAATTATTTAAACAAATATTTTATTTTTTAACAATAAAGTTGTTGTACTTTATTTAATGATAACACTATTAATATTTATGTTTTCATGTGTACATTTATTTAAATTTCATTTCACCTATGTGTAATTTACTCTGTCCTTTATAGTTAAATCTTAACCTTAATTGACTTTCTAATCGTACCTCTGGGATTGTATGAAGTTGTACGAAGTAGAAACAGTGTAAAACCTAATGAATCACCACTTTGGTAAATAATGTCTGCTATATTGTGGGGTTTAAAGTAGCAATGGTTTTACAGTTCCTTTCCCAAGTTTCCAACAGAATTCCTTAAAAACACACTCACTGACTGCACACTTCCTCATGGAAATGGGTTCCTGTAGGGGGTAACTCTGCACTAATATTAATCCTTACCCTAAACCTTATCCTAAACCCAACCATTTCCCTACGTCTAAAGCTAACCTTGCCCTTATGTGGTCCTCACAAGGAAGACAAGGGTTTAAGATGGTCCCCACACTGTAAGTATAACCTGGAATGAACACACACACCCACACACACACACACACACACACACACACACACACACTAACACTGTACTTCAGGCCTCTGCTACCATCTCCATAATCCTCTTACAGCCAGTGTGTCACACTGACACACATTCGTCCGAGTCAAACACACTCTCACATCTCTCTCTCTCTCTCTCTCTCTCTCTCTCTCTCTCTCTCTCTCTCTCTCTCTCTCTCTCTCTCTCTCTCTCTCTCTCTCTCTTCTCTTGATGTCTCTCTCTCTCTCTCTTCTCTCTATCTCTCTCTCTCTTCTCTCTCTCTCTCTCTCTCTCTCTCTCTCTCTCTCTCTCTCTCTCTCTCTCTTACACACTCTCACTTATACACTCAAGCCCCTATCAATTAATCAATGCTAACATGATACACACACATACCAAGGTCGTGGTTCCCTACGCCACACAGTGTGTACGCTGCAATCAAAGGAGGCAGGGACAGGACGAGGGCGAGCGAGATCCAGCTAATGCAGCAGAACAGGGAGAGAGAGAGAGACATGGCATATTTGGCATCTTATTGGATCACATGTCACAGGTGACTCAGAGAAGCAGGTAAACGTTTGAACTGTGAACCGTTGATGAGTGTCAGTCACTCTCTGTCCCGTGGTGTAACAGGCTCCACACTGACCCCTGCAGGCCTGGGCGTGTCAGAAATTCTGTTCTAATACGATTTTAAACATGGTTTAAATGAAGAGATAAACGGGTTCCTCACGTGATGTGAGCTTCACTTTGTGGAAAACGTGTAAACATTATTAATAAACACTGTCAGAGTCACACGGTTATACCGTGTTTCCTCTTCCCTCTCTCTCTCTGTTCATATCCTTCTCTGATATCTCTCCATTTCTTTCCTCTGCTTCCATCATTCACCCTCCCTCTCTCTCTCTCTCTCTCTCTCTCTCTCTCTCTCTCTCTCTCTCTCTCTCTCTCTACCTGTATGATAGTGAAGAGCTCTATCTCTTTTTTACACCAACCTGTCAGCTCCCACCGTTGCCGAGGCAACACACCATTGTCATGGCAACCCCAGCGGGTTGGGGGAGGACAGAGAGAGAGAGAGAGAGAGAGAGAGAGAGAGAGAGAGAATAATAACTATAAAATGTGAAATAATAGCAAATGTAAAGCAAATGAAGATGAAAAGATGAAATACAGAGAGAGAGAGAGAGAGAGAGAGAGATGAGAAGGAGGGGGAGAGAGAGATGAGGTGTGATAAAGATAGACAGAGACAGAGAAAGAGAAGAAGAGGGTGTACAGGAAAATAAAGATAGAAAAAAAGGGAGATATATAAAGAGGAGAAAAAGAAGGATAGGGAAAAATAAGACAAGGAGGTATGCATGAAAGAGGAAAGAAGCGGCCTGAATAGATAATGTAAGAGAGAGGGACAGAGAGAGATAGATAGAGAGATAGATAGATAGATAGATAGAGAGAGAGAGAGAGAGAGAGAGAGAGAGAGAGAGAGAGAGAGAGAGTTCCTCATCTTTTCTCATTAACCGATAAAGAGTCAGTGTGTTTGTAAGCTCTGTTCTGCGGTGAGTTTATCGGCTCTAAACATCACCCTCCTCCCAGAGTAAATAACACAGACCCCGTCTTTTCTCCTCCATAATGACCACCATCTATTAATACTGCTGCCCATATTAACTCTACCTCGCACGCCTCTCTCGCTCTCTCTCTCTCTTATTCTTTCTTCTTTCATTCTAAGAGAAGAATAACAAAGTGAGAGAACTAAAAGAACCTTAACCAAACGTGATGAGTGTTTACTCTCTCTCTCTCTCTCTCTCTCTCTCTCTCTCTCTCTCTCTCTCTCTCTCTCTCTCTCTCTCTTCCTCCCGTTAAAGAGTCGAGGGTTTCAATCGCTCCGTAACAAGCGAGACGGGATGCAGGTCAGCGGCTCTGAATAAACACATTTAACCCCATTACTGTCCGGCGTGTGGAGGCCAATACAGCTGGACTGATTCAACGAGCAGAACACACACACACATACGTCCTTGGGGAAACAGGCACAAATACACATGCTAATGTATTTGATCTGAATCAGAATCAACTTATTTATTGGTGTGTGTGTGTGTGTGTGTGTGTGTGTGTGTGTGTGTAGAACTGGTCTTGTTAGTGGACAACACACACACCTCACGCCTTAATGCTGTGATCATGCAGACCATAAAAAAGACAGCAGCACATTTCCTTCACCTCACGTATAGTGAGACTGCTGGAGCTGTTGAGCCGCACTGATTGAACAGGGGTGTGTTATCCAGCCCTGTATCAGGACTAAAGTGTGGAATACACACATAACACACTTTAGACAACGTGTCAGTTTCACGTTTCTGTGGCTGTCAACACACTCTTCCACTAACACTACCTTTAGGGTCAGGAATGGGTCTAGTGTTGAGTTTAAATGGAACGTCTATGATTGTGGGGAAACAGCTCTAAGCGCCACATCTTTTAAGGTGGAATGGTGAGTTTGAGGGAGAATAACAATTGTTTGTAGGTGGTTCAAGTGTAACTTGTCTAAGTGTTTATTCAATGTTTGAAATCCCACAGAAACTCATTTGTAGCTAGAGATGTTTGGTAAAGCAGTCCGCCGAGTTTGAAGACATTCCCACCTTAAGTGATCAGAAACAACAAAAATAAGTCAGTATTACACACCTACGGTTCTTGCTCTTCAACATTTGGAGTCTCTCCATTCTCTATAACAACTTCAGATGCCTCTGTCACAAGCAGAGAGAGAGAAAGCCTAGCATACCGGAACTGAGCCAGTTTGTTTTTTTAAATTCATTACAGACACTGAGGCATCGTAAAAAACACATTAGACTGATGCCTAGTGTAAAAACAGACTGTTCAACCATGAGCAGCGCCTTAAGATTAAGTTTAAACTTAGCTTGAAGCCAAATGTTGCGGTCAAGATTAAGTTTAGGCCTATGGGGATTAGAATTAGGGTTAGGTTTACTCTGATGCCTAGTTTTGAGGTTACAATAAGGTTTAGGCTGATATATGTATAACAATGTTGTATCATTTATTCTTGTATGAAACTGTATCCTAGTATCTGATAAGAGCGTTTTCAATTTGTTTGTCCCATACAGAAAAACAGCTCCGACACAGAGCTCCTTATACGAGCATGAGATCCTGAATACTGAGCTGTGACACGAGTGGCAACAGCAGTATCTTGCAGTAGGTTGCAGTCGCAAGCTTTTGTTGAGATTTGAGCTTATCACATCAGTGATATGGAGTCTCGTTGTGACAGCCATGATGTTTAATTTACAGGCACTAAATATATTCAAATATATTAAATATTATCTCAGTGTATTTACAGCAGCGTGGGTCAGGTGACTGTAATAGGTGTAAAAATTCCATCTGTGTTTATTGTATGTGTGTGTGTGGCGCTCAGGCCAAGCACCCACACAAACACACACACACACATTCTAAAGTGTGAGCCAGGCATGGAAGATCAATATCAGATCAATTTTCCTTATTCCTTAGAGATAGCATGCATGGCTGAGTAACTCTCTCTCTCTCTCTCTCTCTCTCTCTCTCTCTCTCTGATAGAGGTACTACATGTTCTAATATTTGCTCTGCTAAAAAAAACCTTGTAAATAAAAACATAAAGAAAACAGATAAGCTATTACTAAGACTGATGACTACCCTCCGCAGACAAGCCTCTATTCAGTGTCTGACCAGTGTCCAGTGAGATTCAGTGGACCCCATTGCTGTCCACTCTGAGCTCTCTCTGTATTCCAACGCTTCAAATCCATATATTGATCCTCTCGGGTCAATATCTTCATAAATGAGTTATAGATGTTTAACGAGCGCGTCCAAACAGAAGGTGTTATAGTCATTTGTGTTGTTTACCGTAAAATCTACGGCTGTCACGTGAGTCACATGCCACCGGGAATCGAGTCAGAGTTGAGTCAAAAGTCACAGTCATGTTTATCTGAGTTGATTCACGAGTCACTGGGGTGTGAATCAGAGTCGAGTTACAATTTTTAGTCACTGGCATGAGTGTGGTAGCTGAGTGACGAATCACTGAGAAACAGGTCTGAATCCCGATAGAAGCTACTGTGAATTGAGTTTGATTTGAGTCACAAATCACTGAGATGTGGCAGTCCTATTAGATTAAAGTTATGAATCAGTAAGATTTGAATTCTAGCTGACTCATAGGGAATCAGGTTTCATTTGAGCCACATTTGAGATTTGAATCCTAGCCTCACTGAGAATAAAATTTTAGTACAGTGAATCACTGGGATCATCGGTAATCAAATTTGAGGGATATGAATTCTAACTGACTCACTCAGAATAAAAATGTATTCATTTTATGAATCACTGGGTCATGAAGCCAATTTGACTCAGTGGGGGTCAAATTTGATTAAAGTCCGGTTTGAGATATGTGAATCCTAATCAAGGTACTGGTAATCAAATGTTTTATTGAGTCATGGATCAATGGGCTGTTAATCAATTGAATCGCTCGTAATCAAATTTGGTTCAAGTGATTCCTCATTGATTCACTGGGAAAAAAATTGAATTCAAGTCATAAATCACTGGAGGGTGGCACGGTGGTGCAGCAGGTGGTGTCGCAGTCACATAGATTCAGGGACCTGGAGGTTGTGGGTTCGAGTCCCACTCCAGGTGACACAAAGGAGTTTGGTGTGTTCTCCCTGTGTCCCTGTGGGTTTCCTCCAGGTGCTCCAGTTTCCTCCCACGGTCCAAAAACGCACGTTGGTAGGTGGACTGGTGACTCAAATGTGTCCATAGGTGTGAATGTGTGAGTGTGTGTCACCCTGTGAAGGACACTCCAGGGTGTGTTCCTGACTTGCACCCAGTGATTCTGGGTAGGCTCCGGCCCCACCGCAACCCTGAATTGGATAAGCGGTTTGAGACAATGAATAAATCAATGAAAATGAATCACTGGTATGACTCACTGTTGAATCAAGCTTAATTTGAATCATGAGTCACCTGGATGCAAACCTGAGTCAAACATGATTCATAGGTAAATGATAAGAAGCTGTGAGAAATAAGATAAAAATTGAGTAGAGTCATGAGTCATTAAGATAGTCATTAAATGTGACTAAAGGAAGTAATAATACACATTTCACTTCATATGTGTGGACAATCAACTTATGAATAAATGTAATTATTAATTAGAAAGACAGCACTATGAGCGTCCAAACTGAGCCAGGTCAGTGCTGACCTTTACATCGTACCAGGGCTTTGGTCCTGATTCCTCGTCTTCTCTGACACTCGTTCCAAAGCATACAATTAAAATCCACATGTCCAACAAGGTCAAACCCCTTCTTCTTTTGATATGCTAATGAGGTCAGCTTGAAGGACAGCGGGACGCATCTGGCCACTCGCTGTGGTGCTGGAGACACTCAGAAAAGACAGAAAACCACTCTCTCTGGGCTTCTGTGGGTTATTAGTGCAGCACTGGTCAGATTCTAACAAGCACTTTGATTTTTTGAATGACCAGTGGTGAGGTCCCTGAGGGTCAGATTTACTGAGAATTTTAACCGGTTTCAGGTGAAAATATGACAATTGTCACTCCTTCTACATTCTTCTTTCACTCCTTCTACCTCTGAAACTTTGAAAGAACCTGTTTATAAAGACTGAGCTTCCTCCAGTGTCTCTGAAGCTCTACACACTCAGAGGAGAACTTTAACTGCCAGATACATTACATTAGAAAGGCTCATCCATCTCTCTATCAATTAAAGAGAGAGAGAGAGAGAGAGAGAGAGAGAGAGAGAGAGAGAGAGAGAGAGAGAGAGAAGAAAATCTCTTGGACCCTCAGCGTCAGATATCATATTTTCTGGTGAGGATTTATTTTTCACTCAGTCACGAGAACGTCAGTGAGGTCAAGTGTTAGAGACAGAACTTATCCACTGCATGGTCCCTACTCTACTGGACTCTACACTCTGTTTGGTCCCTAGTTGGTTTTACACTACAAGATCCCCCCTCACAAAATGTATCTGGAGTCGTCTCAAAAGCCCTGTCTCTACTGGTAACAGCAATTATGTCTCTACTGGAAAGCACAACAATGGTGTGGTAACGTTAAGCGTTGTTTACTCATTGTGTATTGATGTGTTGTTGTTGTTGTTGTTTGGGACTGAACACAGCTCTGTCACCAGTTCAGACAGATCAGTAGAGTTTGTTCCTTCCTTGTTGAAGGGTACAGGTCTCTAGATTCTGTCATCAACCATCGATCCAAGGAGCGTTTGAACCTCTTCAAAAGACCACAGCGTAATTTTATGAGCTACTGCTGTGAGTCGGATAAAAACAAATGTGATCTCTGCTGTAGCTGGAGATTTTACAGATGGAGAGTTAGTGCTGGTCGTCTGCGTTGCGTGGCGTAGAGTGACGACTCTCTCTGGACAATCAGAGCTCTGCAAGGTTTACATGTCGTGGTTTAGTCCCTACTCGACTCGCTCTGAACCACTAGAGAACAGGGACTAAAAAAGAACCCGGTTCTATTGACCACGACCAGATTTACCTGATGGAAAAGTAAAAAAGCAGAGTAGAGTCAAGTTCATGTGGCTAACTCTCTACCTCTGGATGACCACACACTGGAGCTGTCTTGCACCAGCGAGGTGAGGAATAGCGTACACAATCCGATTTGTTCTCGCGTGTTTCTGCTCCCCTGTGGACGGACGCACCTCCTTTCATTTCGGGAAAAAGGCCTCCCTGAACGGCGTTCCAAGTACAAGAGAGGATGAAAGGCTTTGGAGGTCAAGCGCAATGTTCACGCCGTCTCTAACACAGGAGCGGCTTACGGTGATCCACAGAGCGTGAAAAAACAAGCAGGAGAGAGAGAGAGAGAAAGAGAGAGAGAGAGAGAGAGAGAGGGGGGGGAGAGAGAGAGAGAGAGAGAGAGAGAGGAATGGGGGAATGAAGGGAAGACAGAGGTAGAAGAGTGATGGAGGAAGGATATATGAATGAAACTGGACAGTGTAAGTAAGTGAGAGTGGGGTCAGTCTTGTATTTTTGAGGGCTGCTGTTGAGCAAAGTGTTATGATGTGTGTTGTCTTTTGATGTGTCTGTGTCTGTCATGAAAGTGAGAGAAAGCGAGAGAGAGAGAGAGAGAGAGAGAGAGAGAGAGAGAGAGAGAGAGAGAGAGACTTTAAGAGCTTTAAAGGAAAGTAATTATCCTCACATGCACCGAATGTAACAGCAGAAATGTGCCAGAACTGTCGAAGACATTCTTACACACACACACACGTAGACAGACAGGGTTTTTGTGTGTGTTTTGCTTGCTGTTGTTTAACAGAAATTTATTCATACCAATGGCCAAATGTGTGCAGGCTAATGTTTGGAGAGGCATAGTGTTCCTGCCTTTCCTGCTTTTAAAAGGGCAGTGGTATTATACATATCATCGCTGTCCAATGAAAATGTGTATCTCCATATTTTGTGGATTTCTAGTTTACTCCATCATTTAAACACAGCAGCTGTCCTTCACACTGTGGGAGTATTTCCTCATGAATGGGCCAATAGAAATGCTCCGAAATTACTCTGAATAAAATGGTTTTACATTGACTTCCACTGACATTTTAGAAGGTATTTTCCTGTTACTGTTTTGGAGATACATGTTTTTCTTTGACATTTCATACCCTCACATAGCCTTTTTGAAACTTATGTAAGCTTCTGTATTTTTACATAGGCTTTTGTTTCCATATATAGCCAGCCCAATGTAGCCTTATGTAGCTTCACGCAGTGGTGTTTAGCCATGGTTTAAACATAGTTGTTTAAACATAGCATTGTTTTATATATTAACAGAGTTGCGTAGCATCATATAGATTTAAACAGAGTTGTGTAGCCTTATGTAGCATTGTTTTATATATTTACAGAGTTGTGCAGCCTTGTTTAGCATCATTTAGCTTTAAACAGAGTTGTGTAGCCTTATGTAGCATTGTTTTATATATTTACAGAGTTGTGTAGCCTTATGTAGCATTGTTTTATATATTTACAGAGTTGTGTAGCCTTGTGTAGCATTATGTAGCTTTTAACAGAGTTGTGTAGCCTGATGTAGCATCGTATAGATTTAAACAGAGTTGTGTAGCCTTATGTAGCATTGTTTTATATATTTACAGAGTTGTGTAGCCTTATGTAGCATCATATAGCTTTAAACAGAGTTGTGTAGCCTTATGTAGCATTGTTTTATATATGTACAGAGTTATGTAGCCTTGTGTAGCATCATATAGCTTTAACCAGAGTTGTGTAGCCTTGTGTAACATCATACATCTTCAAACAGAGTTGTGTAGCCTTATGTAGCATTGTTTTATATATTAACAGAGTTTTGTAGCCTTGTGTAGCATTATGTAGCTTTTAACAGAGTTGTGTAGCCTTGTGTAGCATCACATAGCTTTAAACAGAGTTGTGTAGCCTTATGTAGCATTTTTTTATTTATTTACAGACTTGTGTAGCATCATATTGCTTTAAACATAGTTGTGTAGTCTTACGCAGCATTGTTTTATATATTTACAGAGTTGTGTAGCTTGTGTAGCATTATGTAGCTTTTAACAGAGTTGTGTAGCCTGATGTAGTGTCATATAGCTTTTAACAGAATTGTGTAGCCTTATGTAGCTTTTTTTTACATATTTACAGAGTTGTGTAGCCTTGTTTAGCATCATTTAGCTTTAAACAGAGTTGTGTAGCCTTATGTAGCATTATTTTATATATTTACAGAGTTATGTAGCATCATATATCTTTTAACAGAGTTGTGTAGCCTTATGTATCATTGTTTTATATATTTACAGAGTTGTGTAGCTTTGTGTAGCATCATATAGCTTTAAGCAGATTTGTGTAGCCTTATGTATCATTGTTTTATATATTTACAGAGTTGTGCAGCCTTGTGTAGCATCATATATCTTTAAGCAGAGGTGTGTAGACTTATGTAGCATTGGTTTAATTTTTTAAAGAGTTGTGTAGCCTTGTGTAGCATCATATAGCTTTAAGCAAAATTGTGTAGCCTCATGTCGCATTGTTTGATATATTTACAGAGTTGTGTAGCCTTTTTGTAGCATCATATATTTTAAAATAGAGTTGTGTAGCCTTGTGTAGCATCATATAGCGTTAAACAGAGTTGTGTAGCCTCATGTCGCATTATTTTATATATTCATACAGAGTTGTGTAGCATTATATAGCTTTAAACATGTGTGTAACCTCATGTAGTATTATACAAATCTCTGTCCTTTAAATCGTTGTTTTGTGTCTTGTTCTTTTTTCGCCATGTGCTCTGTGTTGGTTTATGTCGACCATGTGCTTGTGACTCCTCATGTATTCTCCTGTCACACCTCCATCTGTGTCATGTGACTGATGTTCACAGTTGTCTCTTCTTACCAAGTGTGTATATAAGCCCTGTTCCTTAGTCTTTGCTTTGCCTTGTTGGTCATTTTATGTGTATCTTAGTCTTGATATGTTTATAGGTTCTCCTCTGTCTTTGTTTTTAGAGTTTAGGTCTTTGCCTGTTTCTCTTTGGTAGTAGTTTTGTTTCGTCACATTAAACTCCACCTTGCACCTGCATCCGTGTTCTCGTCCCTTCATTCCACACCCGAGGGTTACAGCTTTACACTGAGTTGTGTAGCCTTCTGTAGTTTATATATATATATATATATATATATATATATATATATTTTTTTTTTTCTCTTAATGCAGACTCAGCTACCTACAGTGAAACGTTACCATTATTAACATCAGTATATTCATTCAAAAGCACACTTGCTAAATGATCTACTGAAGGGATCTGTATTTGTCAGAGAGCTATTGACAAAACCCGGTATCTCCCCAGACCCTTCAGCTCTGTCCAGACTCAGCAGGGCTAACTGTAACTCCTGCCAGCTCTGCTCTGGAACCCAAGCCGTCACCTCAGCTCTTTTCGTCCACTCCTCCATCCCCTCAGCTTTTCTCTGACTCCAGCTCTGATGAAGCATCGAGAAGCACTTGCCTACCGTTACCGACCGCATGCTTAATTAGAATAAATTAGGCCCGCTGATTTAATTAACCTTTTTGGAATTGGTTTGCTGGCAGTGTAGCGGGGTTTTACATCCTGTCAACACCGGTCCAGACGGCAGAGGACATCGGTCAGGGATTGAAGGTCCGGTTTGAACCAGAAGGGGGCTGTTTTGATGTTTTTTCACCGCAGTGGCATGAAAACAATTTGTAATTTATATATATATATATATATATATATATATATATATATATATATTATTGTAGAGATGTGTTCTTCAGAGACACAGCCATTACATTCCATTGGAGCAGCGGAATGGCATTCTCTGTGTGGAGGGATAGAGCAGCATCCACTACCTTTATGATGATTTGGAGAGGTTAAAGAGTCTGTGTGTTGGCACTAAACATTGCTCTGTGCACATTTGTGCTCTTAAACATGACCCCTATCATATGTGTGTGTGAGGGCACTATAGAGCATTAACTGCTTCCTTCAGGGACTACAAAGCAGTTTGATTCTTCATCTCATGGGAGTTTCACTCCCTCTACAGACCGCGGATGCGTTTCCCGTAGATTTGCAAGCGTCCAATACCAGTGAGGAATAACCCGAGCTTCTGGAGTGTGGCGCAATTTGTTTTCAGATTCCATTCAAAACGGATGGGGCCTTGGGGGGTCTGTGGGTTTGTCACTGAGCCTGAGCGAATGCCCCTGTCCTGGTCCATCACCAGAAAAAAAGACCACCCCTTCACCATCTACGGATACAATATTTACTCATTTGCCGTGAGCGATGGCCGCGAGACCCCCTCATTCACCGGGCCTCGGGGGCTATGCATCTTTTGAAGCCCCACCTACTCTGACATTTACCCCCCACTTCCACAGAGAGAGAGACACACACACACACACCTCAGCATGCCTCTACACAGATGATCCATTTCAAACAGCATCAATTGCACATTACTCCAACACCCATGATGCATTGGGCCTCTTTAGCCAATCTCTTCCATATTTATCAGAACATGTGCGTGTCTTGTCGGAATCCCTCAAGCGAACCGATCAGGGTGATTGATTTTACAAGGGCCGTTATGTTAATGTGAGGTTGCGGAGTTCGCTGCTGTATTACAGAGGACCTAAACACCATTGATAAAAACATTAAAAGCTCATATTATAGAGTGGGAAATTTAACTGATTTGATAGATTTAAAGTGACATGTTATAAAAAAAAACGATGAAAAAATATACACTTTGTTCGGCGCATCTCCACATTAAAGTGTGAATCTGGAGCCCACCAACCCACACACTGTGAAACAAGACCACAGTCAGTTCTCTGTGTGCTCTGAGTGCAGAGACTTTAGAATCGCCCCGCCCCCTCGTCTGATCTGTCCAATCACAGCACGGCACCTGTGTTTGAGAGCGCTAAGACGATGTCTGTTGCTGAGTTGCAGGGTTCTGTTTGAGGCTCTTCTTTTCAGAGGTTCACTGAAACTGAAAATGCCAGCGCTTTGCCCGAGCTGCAGGGTTCCTCTGAGAGCACAAAGCGTCTAATGGGCCTTATTGATCGCCCAACATGAGCGAGTGACGGATGGCAAAATAAAACTCTCCCCCTCCCCCTCTCTGCTAACCTCTGATCAGCCTGAGCTCCATCTCACCAGCACCAGTCCTTATCACTTCCAACCATAAACCTCCACCTCCAGCCCCCACCCACTGCCCCACGAGTGCTAATGGACCATCTACATGTTTTACAGCGTTGTGTTGTGCTTTAACAGCGAGACGAGAGAGAGAGAGAGAGAGAGAGAGAGAGAGAGAGAGAGAGAGAATTATTATGTTCAGTTTTTGATGCAATTTGTCCACAAAGTAGCAGAATAAACAGAGACTGAAGTGGAGTTCCATCCAAGATTCATCACCAAAAAGCACCAACAGCTGCCTCTTGATGTTGCAGGGTCATGCGTCGTCATGGCGACAGCGATGCACTCTACCTTCATACAATGCACACCCCACAGTCTCCAGCACAGCATCATGACACTCAGCATTCAAACCATGACTCAGCTAGTGTACGGTAAGACACACACACAGACACACACACACACACACACACACACACAGAGAGAGAGAAAGAGAGAGAGCAGGAGAGAGAGAGAAAGAAAGAGAGATTGTATTGTAATTGAGATGATGGCTGGAACAACAGCCTGCAAAAGCCATTATGTTTGTTGTTGTGGAATCAGGCTTAATGTTATCAGATGAGGGAACAGTGCCAATTATAAATGTAGCCTCTCTCTCTTTCTCTTTCTCTCTCTCTTCTGCACTCATTCTCTTTCTCGATTTTCCTTGGCTGCTGATGCCTTTAATTTGAAAATCAAATTACTCGCATAGAATGCACACAAAACACCTACAGCATATGGTCTCTCTCTCTCTGTCTCTCTCTCTCTCTCAGATCAGGGCTGATTTTTCACAGTGGGTAGGTGCCAAAAATGCAGGTTTACATCCACAAAAGTGAACTCAATCATTCGTTGTCTGTAACCGCTTATTCAATTCAGGGTCGCGGTGGGACAAGAGCCTACCCGGAATGACTGGGCGCAAGGTGGGAACACACCCTGGAGGGGGCGCCCAGTCCTTCACAGGCTGACACACACACACACATTCGGACACATTTTTGAGTCGCCAATCCTCTTACCAACGTGTGTTTTTGGACTGTGGGAGGAAACTGGAGCACCCGAAGGAAACCCACGCAGACACAGAGAGAACACATCAAACTCCTCACAGACAGTCACCCGGAAGAAACCCACACAGACACAGGGAGAACACACCAAACTCCTCACAGACAGTCACCCGGAGGAAACCCACACAGACACAGGGAGAACACACCACACTCCTCACAGACAGTCACCCGGAAGAAACCCACACAGACACAGGGAGAACACACCACACTCCTCACAGACAGTCACCCGGAGGAAACCCACACAGACACAGGGAGAACACACCACACTCCTCACAGACAGTCACCCGGAGGAAACCAACGCAAACACAGGGAGAACACACCACACTCCTCACAGACAGTCACCCGGAGGAAACCCACGCAGACACAGGGAGAACACACCACACTCCTCACAGACAGTCACCCGGAGGAAACCCACGCAGACACAGAGAGAACACAGCAAACTCCTCACAGACAGTCACCCGGAGGAAACCCACGCAGACACAGGGAGAACACACCACACTCCTCACAGACAGTCACCCGGAGCAGGACTCGAACCCACAACCTCCAGGTCCAGTGCGACACTACTTGCTGTACGTAAACTATATTTAGTAAATATTATATAAGTCCTTTGAACAGTAAAAAAAAATTACAAATCCCCACTGTGAGGTCAAACTATACAATATTAACTGTGTTGGGAAAGGTTCGCTCATTCACTATTCAGCATACTGTCACCCTTCACATGTGTTCCCACTCTGCTCTGTGCAGTGCTGAGCAGGCTGTAGATCTGTGTGTTTATCCTCGTTCACCCCGAGCTCACATGACATTAACTTCCTCCGGTTTCATGCTAATGAAGGATCCGGTTCCCACCTAATAGCCCCTCGCTCTGGAGCCCGCAACAGAAATCAATGTCCAGTCTTTTCCATCTGCAGCCGGCTCTCGGGGAGGAGTGGACACTGCAGTGTCAGAGGCAGAAATCCATTAGAGCCAGAGATGGAGATAAGAGGTGGAGAAAGAGCGAGAGAAACAGAAAGAGGTGGCATTTATCACGCTGTCCAGGAGAGAGTGGACAGAGCTCTGGGACAGAGAGAAAGAAGAAAGGGGGAGACTAAAGAGGAGAGAAAAAGAGAGGGAACACGGGGCATTAATCAGCGCAGCGGTGGAGAAGGGACTCAGAAATGAGCCAAAACAGAAGGAAAGAGTAAGGATCGATGATGGGGGGCTGGGTTAGGACACGAGTGGGATTCAGAATAGTGTGCAGAGGGAGGAGAGACACAGGCGGTGCACATGTCCAAAAGTTTACAGACGTGCCGTAGTGACATAAGCTTCTTTATAAACGCATGGAATAGTCCACAGGTGTGAGTGACTGTGAGTGTATGAGTGTCTGGGTGAGTGTGTGAGTGACTAGGGAAGTGCACGAGTGTCTGTGTGAGTGGGTGAGTGACTGGGTGAATGTCTGGGTGAGTGTGTGAGGGACTAGGGGAGTGCACGAGTGTCTGTGTGAGTGACTGTATGAGTGACTGCGAGTGTGTGAGTGTCTAGGCGAGTGAGTGAGTGAGTGACTGTGTGAGTGTATGGGTGAGTGAGTGAGCGAATGAGTGTCTGGGTGAGTGTGTGAGTGTCTGGGCGAGTGAGTGAGTTAGTGACTGTGTGAGTGTATGGGTGAGTGAGTGTCTGGGTGAGTGTGTGAGATTGTCTGCACGAGTGAGTGAGTGACTGTGTGAGTGACTGAGTGTGAGGGACTAGGGGAGTGTGTGAGTGTCTGGGTGAGTGTGAGAGTGTCTGGGCGAGTGAGTGAGTGACTGTGTGAGTGACTGAGTGTGAGAGTGTCTGGGCGAGTGTGTGAGTGACTGTGTGAGTTACTGTGAGTGTGGAGTGTCTGGGTGAGTGAGTGAGTGACTGTAAGTGGGAGAGTGTCTGGGGGAGTGAGTGAGTGACTGAGTGTGGAGTGTCTGGGTGAGTGTAGGAGTGACTGTGAGTGGGAGAGTGTCTGGGTGAGTGAGTGAGTGACTGTGAGAGGGAGAGTGTCTGGGGGAGTGAGTGAGTGACTGAGTGTGGAGTGTCTGGGTGAGTGAGTGAGTGACTGTGAGTGGGAGAGTGTCTGGGGGAGTGAGTGAGTGACTGAGTGTGGAGTGTCTGGGTGAGTGTGTGAGTGACTGTGAGTGGGAGAGTGTCTGGGGGAGTGAATGAGTGAGTGACTGTGAGTGTGGAGTGTCTGGGTGAGTGTGTGAGTGACTGTGAGTGTGGAGTGTCTGGGTGAGTGTGTGAGTGACTGTGAGTGGGAGAGTGTCTGGGGGAGTGAGTGAGTGACTGAGTGTGGAGTGTCTGGGTGAGTGAGTGAGTGACTGTGAGTGGGAGAGTGTCTGGGGGAGTGAGTGAGTGACTGAGTGTGGAGTGTCTGGGTGAGTGTGTGAGTGACTGTGAGTGGGAGAGTGTCTGGGGGAGTGAATGAGTGAGTGACTGTGAGTGTGGAGTGTCTGGGTGAGTGTGTGAGTGACTGTGAGTGTGGAGTGTCTGGGTGAGTGTGTGAGTGACTGTGAGTGGGAGAGTGTCTGGGGGAGTGAGTGAGTGACTGTGTGAGTGACTGTGAGTGTGGAGTGTCTGGGTGAGTGTGTGAGAGACTGTGAGTGGGAGAGTGTCTGGGCGAGTGTGTGAGTGACTGTGAGTGTGGAGTGTCTGGGTGAGTGTGTGAGTGACTGTGAGTGGGAGAGTGTCTGGGGTAGTGAGTGAGTGACTGTGTGAGTGACTGTGAGTGTGGAGTGTCTGGGCGAGTGTGTGAGTGACTGTGAGTGTGGAGTGTCTGGGTGAGTGTGTGAGTGACTGTGAGTGGGAGAGTGTCTGGGCGAGTGTGTGAGTGACTGTGAGTGTGGAGTGTCTGGGTGAGTGTGTGAGTGACTGTGAGTGGGAGAGTGTCTGGGGTAGTGAGTGAGTGACTGTGTGAGTGACTGTGAGTGTGGAGAGTGTCTGGGCGAGTGTGTGAGTGACTGTGAGTGTGGAGTGTCTGGGTGAGTGAGTGAGTGACTGTGAGTGGGAGAGTGTCTGGGGGAGTGAGTGAGTGACTGAGTGTGGAGTGTCTGGGTGACTGTGTGAGTGACTGTGAGTGTGGAGTGTCTGGGTGAGTGTGTGAGTGACTGTGAGTGGGAGAGTGTCTGGGCGAGTGTGTGAGTGACTGTGAGTGTGGAGTGTCTGGGTGAGTGTGTGAGTGACTGTGAGTGGGAGAGTGTCTGGGGTAGCGAGTGAGTGACTGTGTGAGTGACTGTGAGTGTGGAGTGTCTGGGTGAGTGAGTGAGTGACTGTGAGTGGGAGAGTGTCTGGGGTAGTGAGTGAGTGACTGTGTGAGTGACTGTGAGTGTGGAGTGTCTGGGTGAGTGAGTGAGTGACTGTGAGTGGGAGAGTGTCTGGGGGAGTGAGTGAGTGACTGTGTGAGTGACTGTGAGTGGGAGAGTGTCTGGGTGAGTGTGTGAGTGACTGTGAGTGGGAGAGTGTCTGGGTGAGTGTGTGAGTGACTGTGAGTGGGAGAGTGTCTGGGGGAGTGAGTGAGTGACTGTAAGTGGGAGAGTGTCTGGGTGAGTGAGTGAGTGACTGTGTGAGTGACTGAGTGTGAGATTGTCTGGGCGAGTGAGTGTGTGAGTGACTGTGAGTGTGGAGTGTCTGTGTGTGTGTGTGAGTGACTGAGTGAGAGAGTGTCTGGGGGAGTGAGTGAGTGAGTGACTGTGTGGGAGAGTGTCTGGGGGAGTGAGTGAGTGAGTGACTGTGAGTGTGGAGTGTCTGGGTGAGTGTTTGAGTGACTGTGAGTGGGAGAGTGTCTGGGGGAGTGACTGAGTGTGAGATTGTCTGGGCGAGTGAGTGTGTGAGTGACTGTGTGAGTGACTGAGTGGGAGAATGTCTGGGTGAGTGTGTGAGTGACTGAGTGGGAGAGTGTCTGGGGGAGTGAGTGAGTGACTGTGTGAGTTACTGAGTGTGAGATTGTCTGGGCGAGTGAGTGTGTGAGTGACTGTGAGTGTAGAGTGTCTGTGTGTGTGTGTGAGTGACTGAGTGGGAGAGTGTCTGGGGGAGTGAGTGAGTGACTGTGGGAGAGTGTCTGGGGGAGTGAGTGAGTGAGTGACTGTGTGAGTGACTGTGAGTGTGGAGTGTCTGGGTGAGTGTGTGAGTGACTGTGAGTGGGGGAGTGTCTGGGGGAGTGAGTGAGTGACTGTGAGTGTGGAGTGTCTGGGGGAGTGAGTGAGTGACTGTGAGTGGGAGAGTGTCTGGGGGAGTGAGTGAGTGACTGAGTGTGGAGTGTCTGGGTGAGTGTGTGAGTGACTGTGAGTGTGGAGTGTCTGGGTGAGTGTGTGAGTGACTGTGAGTGTGGAGTGTCTGGGTGAGTGAGTGAGTGACTGTGAGTGGGAGAGTGTCTGGGGGAGTGAGTGAGTGACTGAGTGTGGAGTGTCTGGGTGAGTGTGTGAGTGACTGTGAGTGGGGGAGTGTCTGGGGGAGTGAGTGAGTGACTGTGTGAGTGACTGTGAGTGTGGAGTGTCTGGGTGAGTGAGTGAGTGGCTGTGAGTGGGAGAGTGTCTGGGGGAGTGAGTGAGTGACTGTGAGTGTGGAGTGTCTGGGTGAGTGTGTGAGTGACTGTAAGTGGGAGAGTGTCTGGGTGAGTGTGTGAGTGACTGTGAGTGGGAGAGTGTCTGGGAGAATGAGTGAGTGACTGTGTGAGTGACTGTGAGTGGGAGAGTGTCTGGGTGAGTGGGAGAGTGTCTGGGTGAGTGTGTGAGTGACTGTGTGAGTGACTGAATGTGAGAGTGTCTGGGTGAGTGTGTGAGTGACTGTGTGAGTGACTGTGAGTGTGGAGTGTCTGGGTGTGTGTGTGAGTGACTGAGTGGGAGAGTGTCTGGGGGAGTGAGTGAGTGATTGTGTAGGAGAGTGTCTGGGGGAGTGAGTGAGTGACTGTGTGGGAGAGTGTCTGGGGGAGTGAGTGAGTGACTGTGTGAGTGACTGAGTGTGAGATTGTCTGGGCGAGTGACTGTGTGAGTGTATGAGTGTCTGGGTGAGTGTGTGAGTGACTGTGTGAGTGTCTGTGTGAGTGTGTGAGTGACTGGGTGAATGTCTGGGTGAGTGTGTGAAGTACTAGGGTGAGTGTGTGAAGGACTAGGGGAGTGTGCAAGTGTCTGGGTGAGTCTGTGAGTGACTGTGTGAGAGACTGTGAGTGTGAGAGTGTCTGGGCGAGTGAGTGAGTGTCTGGGTGAGTGTGTGAGTGACAGTGTGTGTGAGTGACTGTGAGTGTCTGGGCAAGTGTGTGTGAGTGAATGAGTGTGAGAGTGTCTGGGTGAGTGTCTCGGTGAGTCTGGATGAGTGTGTGAGTGACTGGATGAGTGACTGCGAGTGTGTGAGTGTATGGGCGAGTGAGTGAGTGATTGTGTGAGTGTATGGGTGAGTGAGTGAGTGAGTGAGTGTCTGGGTGAGTGTGTGAGTGTCTGGGCGAGTGTGTAAGTGACTGTGTGAGTGAGAGATTGTCTGCGCGAGTGACTGAGTGACTGTGTGAGTGACTGAGTGTGAGATTGTCTGTGTGAGTGTGTGAATGACTGAGTGTGAGGGACTAGGGGAGTGTGTGAGTGTCTGGGTGAGTGTGTGAGTGTCTGGATGTGTGTGAGATTGACTTTGTGAGAGTGGATGTGTGTGTGAGTGACTGTGTTAGTGTGTGTCTAGGTGTGTGTGAACGAGTTTGTGAGGGACTAGGGGAGTGTGTGAGTGTATGGGGGAGTGTGTGAGGGACTAGGGGAGTGTGTGAGTGTATGGGGGAGTGTGTGAGGGACAAGTGGAGTGTGTAATTGTCTGTGTGTGTGTGTAAGTGAGTGTGTGAGTGACTGGGTGAAGTGGACAAGTCCTTGGTGAACTGAGCTAAAGGGGCTGTCACAGGAAACCATTCAGAATTAATTTAACAGATTCAGTGCTATTTTTACAGAGCAGATGATCGTACTCATTCCTCTCTACGCCATTATTATTTCCAACTGGTGCCTCATATAAATCCAGCCATTAGAGACTGAGGAAGTGAGCTGCCCTTCAGCAGCTAATGCCACACAGCGAGCTGCTATCAGTTCAGACTCAGCTGGAATTGAATCTGACAGAAAACGGCTCAAAAACGACTCCCACTAGACAATTACTTCCCATGTTCCACTCTTTCACCTACGACTGTCACACGTTCCATTTCCTAAAGCACCCGGCTTTCCCCACCGCTCTGTTTTACATTTCTACCCATTAACTAGCCACGGTCCTTTACATATTTATTTAAGAGATCATTTTCCACTGCTGTGACAAACCAATCATATCTGACCGCTCCCACCAGGGCCCGGTCACTACTCGTCTTATTCCTTCCTCTTTTCAGCTGCTCATACAATGGCTTTTGTTCAAAACATCCAGCTCCACAGGCACTAGAATGTACTTGCTTCAGCATTTAAGGTGGAAATGGAAATTCCAAGTGTGGTGTGTTCTCCCTGTGTCTGCGTGGGTTTCCTCCAGGTGCTCCGGTTTCCTCCCACAGTCCAAAAACACACGTTGGTAGGTGGATTGGCGACTCAAAAGTGACCGTAGGTGTGAGTGAATGTGTGAGTGTGTGTTGCCCTGTGAAGGACTGGCGCTCCCTCCAGGGTGTATTCCCGCCTTGCGCACAATGATTCCAGGTAGGCTCTAGACCCACCGCGACCCTGAACTGGATAAGCCCTTGGTTGTTTAGTGTCACACTTTGGCCGGTTTAATGTGTTCCTGCTTTGTTTTTGTTTACTTTTCTGGTTCCCTGTCATGTGATTGTCCCCCCCTCGTGTTTCTTGATTAGTTCCCAGGTGTTTCTTGTCTGTGGTGTCTTTTTAAAGCCCGTGTCTGTGGGTCTTTGTCTCCTGTCAGTCTTTTTTCATGGTACTTAGTCTCTAGATTTCCGTTTGTTCTGTGCTTAGTGTTTAGACTATGTTTTGACTCTATGTTCTGCTCATTTTTTCTATGTTTGGAGTTTAGCTTTCTGTGTTTAGCCCCTAGCCTCTGTGTTTGTTCTCCCTGTTCATGTTTTAGTCTTGTTTGTTCTCTCTCTGTATCTCTTGTCCAGTGTGTTTAGCCTCCTAGTCCTCTGTGTAGCCAGTGTCTTGTCCTTGTGTCTATCTCTGTTACAATTCCCAGGTTTTCTTATTTCTACTTGTAAATAAATCTTTTACTAAATCACTTACCTTCTTCCCTGTTCCTTGTCCCCAGCAGCCACATTGTGACAGCCCTGCCACTCTGTCCCAATACGTTCTCAGACCCTCGACCCCTAGTCAAAACAAAGAAGTAGGGCTAAGTGTTGAAATGGGATTAAGCCTTAGAGTTTTGGTAGGGGTTAGGCTTAGGGTTATGCCCTCATTTGAACTCATTGTAAATGAGTCTCAGACACAGATATGTTCCAGTGAAATGACGCTGCTCATCCTGTTGATTACTGTAAGAGGCATATGGACTTGTTTGCTCCGGGCCAGATCCACTTACTGTACTTTAATGGATACATTTAATGTGTTATTTCTGAGCAGCCAGTTAATGATGATGACTTAATAACTTTACAAGCATGATATGATGATGAAGTTTCGACTCATCACTTATTCCATCACATTAAGGAGCATGCAGGGTCTACAAATGACCTGTCACTGGAAATGACAGATGTCTAGTCAGAAAGCTGGAGCATACAACATCAATCTCATTACCTCACCCCCCACCCCACTCCAACCCCCTTGTAAGACTTAGAAGGCACAGTTATCAGCTGTGATAACAATTCTATTATTTGACCCTAACCTAACCTTATTTTTTATTATTGTTATGATTATTATTATTATATAGTGCCTTTCTAGACACCCAAGGATGCTTTACAATCAACACTGCTCAGACACCATTCCGTGCAACACTCAATCCACACACACACACTGGTGAGAAGCGGCAGCCAAATGTGCACAGCGTACTCTCGACCAGGAACGACCGTCCACCTGGAGGAATGCATCAGGCACTAGGGTTTCACCCAGGAAAGAGCGCCAATCCATATCTGGACACACACACATTCACTCCCCACATCTACAGACATTCATTCGCATACACACTCATTCAGTCACACACCAGGACAGTTCCATGTTTTTGGACTGTGGGAGGGAACCGGAGACTCCGGAGGAAACCCATGCTGACCCAGGGAGAACATGGAAACTCCACTCAGATGGGACTTGAACCCAAGACCCCAGCGCTGAGAGGCAAACGTTGTAACCAGCAAGCCACTGTTCCCTAACCAGCCGTAACCTTGCATAGGCTTTATAACATATTCCTAATCATTGAATAGCATTTATTACAAACAAAAATATATTAGGTTTAAATGCATTAAGTTTAAGTGAATGTAAAAAAAAACTTACTACGTCAAACATGTATTTTCCTTATGCTATTAATACAATTAATGAATTAATAAAATAAATTACTGCTTAATAAATGTTGTTAACTGCTTCTGAGTGTATTATAACACTGCTATTACGTAGATAGCAAACCATTACAAGTGTTTCCTTCATGTTCTGGTTATAGCTGGACAACAGAATACAAAACTTGAAAGAGGCACACACAAAGAATGCAAAGGTAATTGTAATATATATGTAATTACATTGAATAGTTTAGTTCATGTAAAATGTCAGTAGGAACGCTGCATTTCAAAGTGCGAAGCTGTTAGGAAATGAACCTCATCAAATGAGCGTAGATAGAAAGGGAAGTAAACTGAGTTGATATAAATTTGTAGTTACATAATATAACAACACAATGTAGTATATATGTTTTGTTATTACAATGTTATTACATTTACATAGTGCTATAGAACAGCACAGTAATAACACTACATAAAGTGTGAACCAGTCAACAAGAACACCATTTTACAGGTACAGACTGAGTGTAATAACTATGTAATTACTTTAAACAGTGCTGTAAAATGACAGTAATAACACTACACTGAAGCAGTATTTGTGCAGACCGGTTTTGTACACAGTTCAGATCTCAGCTTACACAGCTCCTCCCCATGCAAGCTCCCACAACCGTGGCGCTAATGAAATGTCAGCATCACCGCTTTGCCCTTTTCCTCTCGCACTAACACAAGCCTAACGACCTGCGGCCTCCAGCTCCCAGGCCTCCCTCCACCATCCCTCCGTCCTCATTTAGGAGACTCAGGGAAAGGCACAGGTCCTCCCCTCCTCTCTCTACCACAGTGCCGTAGCCCGGGGCAGAGGAAATTTGCTGCTCTTCCTCGCCAGGGTCCTTGAGGACTGCTACAAAGAGCAGGGAGAAGCTGAAAGCCTCAGTGATGTGTCCATCACTGCAGCTTCAGTGTCCCATGATGCACCCATTCACTCACTCACTCACTACACCTGCCTTTCTCTGTCTCAGTTTAACTCTATCACTGGAGTTTGTAAGATAAATCTTCACAGAATAAACTCTTATATTCTTAGGTACACACACACACACACACACACACACGCCATTCAGCCAAAACATTAAAACGTTGGCTCCACGTGTAATTTCCATTCTCTCAGCTCCACTGGGTGTAGAAGTGCACATTATAGTTCTAATATTATAGGTTGTATTTGCAGAACTGAGGCTCTGCAAACGTTGTAATCTCCCATTCACATGGGTCATTCTCAGCGCTGCAGTGACACTGACTTTGTGATGGTGTGTTTTTGTGCATTGTTCTGCTGCAAGTGGATTGGATTCATACGCGGACACGGGACACTAAGGGAACACAAACAGTGCTGAGCTACTGTCTCTGACTTCACATCTATGGAGGACCTACGAGGTAGAAGTGGACACATGGTTTTAAAAACTCCAGCAGCAACTGGTGTTTCTGATCCACTTGTGCCAGCACAGCATACCACACACTTTTCAGTTACAAAGCGTCCCTCCCACTTTTTTTTTAATCACACTTCCACTAAGCTCAACACGCTTGGAGGAGAACACTACACATCAGTAGCAAAGGAGCATTCTATGCACATTTATTTATTCATTCATTCATCCATCCATCCATTATCTGTAACCGCTTATCCAATTTAGGGTCGCGGGGGGTCCAGAGCCTACCTGGAATCATTGGGCACAAGGTGGGAATACACCCTGGAGGGGGCGCCAGTCCTTCACAGGACAACACACACACACACACATTCACTCACACCTACGGACACTTTTGAGTCGTCAATCCACCTACCAACGTGTGTTTTTGGACTGTGGGAAGAAACCGGAGCACCCGGAGGAAACCCACGCAGACACAGAGAGAACACACCAACTCCTCACAGACAGTCACCCAGAGCGGGAATCGAACCCACAACTTCCAGGTCCCTGGAGCTGTGTGACTGCGACACCTACCTGCTGCACCACCGTGCCGCCCACATTTCTTTTTAATATTTCATATTTCATAAAGTGCAGTAATAACAAAGATGTGAAGTTTTAAAATAATCAGTGCATATACTTCGAGCTATACATCTGCATTAGCATGACACTGATTAACTACAAGCTAACGGCATGTTCCTCCTCTACCGTAATTCCCCCTGTGTTGTAGGCATTACATGTTCAGTCCTGGATCTTATGAGTTCCAGGTTCTACCTTGCTCTGGTGGCGTAATGTAATTGCACTGTAGCTTTACATGTATCTTCATACGTTGTAATCTTATAACAAGCTTCATAGATCAGCTCCAGCTGCACCGTCTCCCCACAGCTTCCGTCAGGGCTCTCCTCCCACACCTTAATGAGCGCATTAGCATGATTCCCACCAAAGAGCCATTTCCCTAAAACGAGCAGGCTTACAGGAACCGGCCGCTCGTTCCATTACAGAAACGTTTAAATGCGCGTGTGGATATTTATGCCTTGAGATTCATGCCTCGGGAACCTATCCCCCACCAGATGAAAAACCAAGACAAAAGACGTGTGTTCCCAGGTGCCCGGGGCCCATTCGAACATGTCCCATGCAAGAAGACCTCATTAGACGGTAGGGAAGAAGCCCATACGTTCGTCACATGGTCCATGCAAATGTAGAACATTGGTAGCAGCAAATAAATAAAGAAATCTATCTTGCAGACACGTGGTATCAAATGGAATAACATCAGAGGGACGCTAATGTCGTCAGGCCCAATGCCAACAGTTTTAGAGAATGACCCACTTCCTTATGTTGAATGATATAACGAAAGGTTCACAGACCTTTCTGTAGTTGTGCTCAAGTTGCATTCACTTCGTTTCCTCTGTTCACAGAGCCGCTGCGTTTTAAAGATGGTGGCACCAGAGCCGGATAAAGTCATGGTTAATCCACTGTTTACAGCAGTTTCAGATTGTAGTGACATATGATTCACTTACATATTCACTTCAAGTTGTGAATCACAACTTTGTATGTTTTAAGATTTCAACGGCTCTGCACAAACTGAAACTGAGTCGATTCACTGAATCATTGGCCAAGAGTTCCTGACTCCTAGATGCTCAAAGAATCGGTTCTTTGGGAGTTGACTCCTAATCAGTAAATGGTTTTAGACATTATTTTGCCTGTTCTCACTGCGCAAAGAGGCGTTGGACAGCATCATGTATTTGGAACCATACTCTGAACATAACTTGGGATATTTGACAGCAACATCTGCCCCATGTTGCAGGAATGTGAGTTTATTGTTTTAAGATAAAAACAAAGAGTCGAATTCATTTTAAACCAAAATCTCGTCACACTGAAGAAAATAAAAACACACTTTCTTAACCTTAGTCTAGCAACATAGCGGCATATACATCTGTGTCTTATTTTTTTGTTTTGTAAATGCATAGCTTGTGGTCCTGGTACCAATGTTTTGTTTTTTTTTTTCCCTTGTCTCTTTGTAGCTTTGTAAGTTGGCCACCCTGGCTCTACACCATCAAATCCTCACAGCAAATTTTCCCAAGAGCTTGTCTAAAAAAGTAGAGGCTGTGGTTTCAGCTAACGACAATCTACTTCAAAGGGAAAACAAATGCTGGGCAAGCAGGTGTCTGAAAACTTCTGGCCATGGAGATCTGAAGGCGAGTGGGATCTTCTCATTTACAGTCACAGGAAAAGGTTAAGTCTGCCTCCCTCATACATGCTGGCATTTGCATGCTCGCTCTAATCCATGACCATCTGCATCAGCTTTGCACCAAAACACAAGAACGCATAGAAATGGAGCCATTAGAACAGATCTGTAAAGATTTCCATCTGCTTGGAAATGATGGAAATGATTTGGGGTTTTTGTTTTCAAAGCTGCGTGTCTTTCCTTATAAACGCACTCACTCTTAAAAGCGGAGAAGAAAGACGGAGATGAAATGTCATAGTGATGTTCTTATTCTCTGAAAGCGGTAAACGGTGCCTCATGTACATTGAGAAAATTTTGTATTTAAATGCAGTTAAGATTTTGAGAGCGAATGTATTTTTGGACATTGTTTGACAAAATAAGAGTCATGTAAAAATTTAACATAATTCTCTAGGTCACTGGGGTTCATGCAGACGGAACTAAAATCACTGCTGCACTGGTGAACAGACGTGATTTTTTTGTTTGTTAGTTTTTATTTAATTAGAAGGAGGTGTACCTCTATGATTTCACTCCCGTCCGAAAAGGTTTTAAATGTGGAGCTGTGGTTTACTCAGATGAGACTACTGTGACTTTTTTTTTAATTGATAATAAAAACAATCAGGCGAATAAAAGTACAGTACTGGTACATTATTGACACTAAAACTACAAACAGTGTAATGTACCTTTAAAAGCTACAGCAGTGGTGTTAAAGTACAGTTTTGTTCCCTAAAGAAGGAGAGGGGGATATCTGTAATCTTTCGTTAAAGAACTGTGTCAAATAAAAGTACATAATAAAAGCCCTGGAAATCAACACAATTTTAAAATCTACATTTATAGTAGAATAAGCTACAATTATGTTTCCTAATTAAAGGTACTGTATATGTTCCCTTGATGGTACAGTTTTTCTGATAAAGTGGGTTAATGTACTTTTCACTGCAATGCCTCTGTGAGTTTACTCCCATCTGAATATCATCACTGTCCAAACGAAAACATGTATCTCCATTTTTTACCATTTGAATTCAGCAGTTGTCTTTGTGAGAAATTTTCAAGCGAATGGATCAATAGAAATGCTTTAAAATTACGTGGAATTTGATATTTTTACATTAATTTCCATTGAAACTTAAGGTAATTTTCCTTCTCTTGTAAAGCACTTCTTTTTCTGAGACGGGACTAAAATCTGGACTGAGGTACGCTACTGAAGACTACACTATCCTCATGTTAAACCTATCGTGTCCTAATAGGGAATAAATGGGACTGAAATCACTAAGATACCCTAGTAATAATTACATTATTTTCATGTAAATCTGGCTGAATAGTTTTCGGCCGGGACTAAAATCACTGACGTACACTGGTTACATTTCCCTGCCTCCACATTTAAGGTCCCATCTGAACAGGACTGGGGTAGTTGGTGTGAACTGGGCCATGTGTCGACCTTGGGCCATTCTCGTCCACACCTGGCTCTGTCCCGCTTTTCTCAAATGCCATTGTTTTACCCGGCCTTTGTGGAGGTTGGACCGAAAGGCGTTGTTCTTAAAATTCAATAATTTCTGAGCATAATACGGAACAGAATGATGCCGCTCAGGAAGACCTTGGCGGTATTCGAGACCCATGCTCTTCACATACATTTGAATAGAGACTCAAATCCATACAATGCCCAAACAGCCTTGGAGCCCTGTTGCTCGTTGATAAAGGCATTCAAATGGTGCATTTATTTCATACCTTTGTGTTTCTGAGGAAAGCACAGTGAAGCAACACCTCTTTGCAGAGAAAAAAAATGCATGATTTACGGTCTTAAGAGCTCACTTCATTTGTACAACTTCTCCAACAGTGCCATCATATGTCTGTTCATGTAATTACAAATGACAGGATATAAGTAGCTTCTACCGCTTCTCTACCCCTCTAAGCTTTTACACTAGATGTTAGAACGTTTCTGTGAGGATTTGATGGCACTCAGCAACAAGAACATCCATGATTTCGGATCATAATTAATGTGCCTCAGTTTCTCCAGAGAATGCTCCAGGGTTTATAGCCCTCCAGCCGACACTTTGCATTGTGTGCAGTGAATTTAGACTCATTCTATTGGCCAGTGCTTGTCTATGGAGATTATAGACACAACATATGTCTGCAAAAATATATGTGCACCGTAAAGCAGCTAAATGCACCAATTAGGAGTGTCTGCACTCATTCGCTGCTCACGCAGATCCTTTGCAGTGCGGCAGTGCCATCTACAGGCTGAGCCAGGAACTGCACAAACTTCCAATATAACAATTTACAGTCTATATCTCTGCTTTTATCACACCAGCAAAAATGTTTACAGCCGTACATATTACGTTGGGGAAATCTGGGCTCTGTCCCACGCTGATGAATGTGCTGCTTTCAGAGACGGAGATTTATCTCAGCGATGAACCCCGAGATCTGCTGCTATACGAGCAGAGAGGGCACTTTAAAATGAGTTCATAAACATGGCTCAGGCTCTTAAAGTTCACTCAGGTGTGACTCATACACAGACGCCAAGCCAGGCCCCAGTTTTTATTAAATCTGAGGCTTTTGGCTTTATTATATTTATATTAATATACAAACCAATAAAATAGCACGGAGAAATGGATGAAAAAAAGGAAGACATGGATAATATGCACAGTCCCCTCACTCTCCAGAGATTTGTTTAGCTTTAATGCAAGGTTTTACCTTAAAATTACAGCATCAAAAGCATTGTTAAGCTCCACTGAGCTGTAATAGGGAGGGTGTAATCAGGACAGTGCTGTAAAAGTGAATTACACTCTGTAACTCCAGAGGGAGCCCAGCTGCACAAATGGCAAATCTTATTGTGGCTTTAAGAGACCAGTCAGTCATTTTCTCCCATTATTTTCCTTCACATACTGACAGTATTCTGGACTTTTTTTGTAAAACATGTCTGACCCCATGTGGGACAGTCTCGCACACTCACCCAGTCACTCACACGCTCACCCATTCATTCACGTGCTTGCACCTGCAGGCAGTCTCAGACACCCATTCATTCACATGTTTGCACCTCAGACAGTCTCAGGCACTCACCCATTCATTCACATGTTTGTACCCGCAGACAGTGTCAAACACTCACCCATTCATTCACAAACTTGCCCCTGCAGACAATCTGACACTCACCTGACCTGTTCATTCACACGCTTGCACCTGCAGACACTCACCCGTTCATTTACATGCTTGCCCCTGCACACCGTGTCAGACACTCAACCATTCATTCACATGATTGAACCTCGTGAAAAAAAACATGGCTGACCCCATGTGGGACAGTCTCGCACACTCACCTAGTCACTCACACGCTCACCCAGTCATTCAAAAACTTGCCCCTGCAGACAGTCTCAGACACTCATCCATTCATTCACGTTTGCACCTGCAGACAGTGTCAGACACTCACCCATTCATTCACAAAATTGCCCCTGCAGACAACCTGACACTCACCCAGTCATTCACATGTTTGCACCTGCAGACAGTCTCAGACACCCATCCATTCATTCACATGCAGACAGTGTCAGACACTCACCCATTCATTCACAAAATTGCCCCTGCAGACAACCTGACACTCACCCGTTCATTCACATGCTTGCAACTGCAGACCATGTCAGACACTCACCCAGTCATTCACATGTTTGCACCTGCAGACAGTCTCAGACACCCATCCATTCATTCACATGCAGACAGTCTCAGACACTCACCCATTCATTCACATGCTTGCCCCTGCAGACAGTCTCAGACACTCACCCAGTCATTCACATGTTTGCACCTGCAGACAGTGTCAGACACTAATCCAGTCACTCACACACTCACACCAGTGGGCAGTATCACACATCTACCAAGGTGTGTGTTTAGATTGTGGGTGGGACACCACTCTCCTCTCAAACAGTGACCAGGGCAGAGGATCCCACCCAGGACCCCGAGCCCCTGCAGATGTGGGGACCCTGTGAATTCCCAGCAGCTCCTGAGCTCAACCTTAGTGAAGGTAATTCAGAGCTGCACTGAGGGGGCTACAGTACAGTGCATTGCTTATTATGTAAAACAGTACAAAGACTCAGTGACAAGGAGAGAAAGAGTAATCCACTGTAATCCCATCTCCAGGCTTACCATGACAGACCCCCACTACAGTGACGGAGGCATTGTGGAGCTCCTCTTCTTCCTCCTCTGCTTTCACCATGGCAACCAGAGCAGCATCCACAAGGAGAACGCCAGCTACTCGTAAGAAATAAATGTTTATTTACTTTTAAAAACAACTGCTGTTGCCCAAGGAACATGAAATACGATTTGGTTTTGTTTCTCCTGTGTTCCCCCTACAGCTGCAGAGATTCATTCATTTATTAATTAATCCTTAACAAAGTTACATAGTTGAGTTTCTGAGTGCTAAGCTCAAAGTAGCAATGACAGAGGCCCTTTATGCAATTTGTATGTCTCAGGGGTGCAACACAATGATTTTGAAGCTGTAATTTTAAGGTAAAAATATTACCTAGTTTTTCTTTTAAAAAGCAGCAGAAAGAAAAACAGTCGCTGTCCAGTTAAAAACATGTATCTCCATTTTTGTAGGTTTTTATTTTAGCACATCATTTCAACACAGCAGCTGTCTTCACACTGTGTGAAAATGACATGAATAAATAAGTAAAATAAATGGGTGAAGGACTGGCGCTCCCTCCAGGGTGTATTCCTGCCTTGCGCCCATTGATTCCATGTAGTCTCCGGACCCACCGTGACCCTGAACTGGATGAGCCTTTACAGACAATGAATGGACCAATAGAAATGCTCCATAATAATTTAGAATAAAATCTTTTTACATTGACTTCCACTGAAATTTAAGAAGAGTTTTCCCCTTCTCTTGTAAAGTTACTATTTTGGGAGACACAGTTAACTGGACAGCCACTATATATAGATAAGAAAAAACAGAGGAGAATAATAATAAAAGTTCAAAGTTAAATGATTTCAGTGGATAATGAATAACATCATAAAACTTGATTCAACCACAGAACAACAGAAGTGTACACTGTAAAAGATGCCTGTCAATTATACAGTGAAAAACTGTAAAACAATGACAGTTAGTGACTGTAAACTCTAAAAAGGTTAAAAACAGTTTCTGTGACAGTGAAATACCATAAATACTTTTATCGGCAAGACACTTTACTGTAAAAAAAACACTGTTAAATGCACAACCCTGTCAGGAGCGAGGGGCGGATTGAGGGAGGCGGACGCACTCGCTAAAACACAGCTTTTTAATAAAGGAGAATAACAAAACAAAGATACATTAACATAACGAAAACAAACAGGGAGCTAACCAGGCTAAACTAAACAAGGGGAGCTAAACAGGGCAAACGGGACTGACAGACTAAAGAGAAAACGAAGGAACGAGAGAGGAAAAGAAACTACGACACGAAACAACGACTAGGGAAACAGACACGGAGAAACTGTGGAGACAGACGGACAGACTCGAAAACACGACCGACTAGACATGAGAAAGGAGAAATGAGAAATGTACGACAAACAGGACGTGACACAAGAGGGCTTAAATACAGACACAAATGAGAAACACCTGGACAGATAACGAGGACGGGTTAACACATGACACGGACGAGGAGGCGGAACAAAGGCGGAGACTCGAACATAAACAAAACATAGCCATGTGCTAAAAAGAGCACATGACCGGGTACAACAGACATGACGAGACGAAGGCGTGACAGATGCCCCCCCCCCCAAGAACGCGCAACTCCCGGGCGCGTACCCAGCAGGCACAGGACGTCAATTTGACGTCAGAAAGGCGTTGGTCTCTAACGTTGGACAGACGTTGAGTTTTAGTTGGAAATGAAAATCGGGTTGACGTCTAAACCCAACGTTGCCTTGACAACAAGCTTCAACGTTGGACAGACGTTGAATTTTTGTTGGAAATGAAATCGGGTTGACGTCATAGCCCGATGTTGCCTTGACAACAATTTTCAACGTTGGACAGACGTTGATTTTTAGTTGGAAATGAAAATCGGGTTGACGTCTAAACCCAACATTGATGTGATGTCAAGACTCAACGTTGGTTAGACGTTGAAATATGGTTAGTAATCAAAGTCAGATATTACTCAAAAATTAACGCCAGGATGACGTCAAACTCCAACGTTGTGTAGATGTTGATTTTTAGTTGGAAATGAAAATCGGGTTGACGTCTAAACTCAACATTAATGTGACGTCAAGACTCAACGTTGGTTAGACGTTGAAATATGGTTAGTAATCAAAGTCAGATATTACTCAAAAATTAACGTCAGGATGACGTCAAACTCCAACGTTGTGTAGATGTTGATTTTTAGTTGGAAATGAAAATCGGGTTGACGTCTAAACCCAACATTGATGTGACATCAAGACTCAACATAGGTTAGACGTTGAAATATGGTTAGTAATCAAAGTCAGATATTACTCAAAAATTAACGTCAGGATGACGTCAAACTCCAACGTTGTGTAGATGTTGATTTTTAGTTGGAAATGAAAATCGGGTTGACGTCTAAACCCAACATTTATGTGACGTCAAGACTCAACGTTGGTTAGACGTTGAAATATGGTTAGTAATCAAAGTCAGATATTACTCAAAAATTTACGTCAGGATGACGTCAAACTCCAATGTTGTGTAGATGTTGATTTTTAGTTGGAAATGAAAATCGGGTTGACGTCTAAACCCAACATTGATGTGACGTCAAGACTCACCGTTGGTTAGACGTTGAAATATGGTTAGTAATCAAAGTCAGATATTACTCAAAAATTTACGTCAGGATGACGTCAAACTCCAACGTTGTGTAGATGTTGATTTTTAGTTGGAAATGAAAATTCGGGTTGACGTCAAATCCCAACATTGGTGTGACATCAAGACTCAATGTAGTTTAGACATTGAATTATGGTTAGTAATCAAAGTCAGATATTACTCAAAAATTAACATTTGGGTGACGTCAAGCTCCAATGTTGTTTTAGTTTTAATGAAAATCGGGTCGACGTCTAAACCCAACACTGGTGTGACATAGAGCCTCAACACTACCGTATTTCACATTTACAGCATACTACTGTAATTAAATAATACAATACTTTACTGTAAAAACTGATTTACAGTAAATAACTGTCAGCTGAGCTCCCAGACAATTACTGTATTTTTACAGAAACATTAATGTATTTCAACTTTACAAAATACTACTGTAAATGAATAAAACTTAACTGTAAATATTGGGATTTACAGTAAATACCTGGCAACAGGGTTTCCAGCCAATTACTGCATTTGTACAGGAACAAGATTGTATTTAAAATTTACAGAATACTACTGTAATTGCATAATACAATGTTTTACTCTAAATATTTAAATGTACAGTAATATTTTCAGCAGAATTGCCAGCCATTTACTGCCTTTTTTCAGAAACAATACCTTTTTACAGAGGAACACTAATTACAAACAGTTTCTAAATTACATTCAATTCTTTATATGTACTGAACAATACCAGCATGTAATATTTTTGTATTAAGATTATAGTGTTACTATTAAATAAAAAAAAATCAAGTCTGCCAAGCATGAATACTTTAAAAATACTATAACCATAACATACACAAAAGAAGTCCAAATCTACATTCAGAATTAAAATCAGTAACACGCTTTATTAAAACTGAATATATGCAAAATGTGGACAAATTTCAAGTACTACATAACATGTTCAAATCATTTATTTTTTTACTTGAACTTAATATTTTTGCCCCTTATGATATTTGCTTTTTTTTTCCTAACCAAAAATACTTCACAATATCCAATTACATTATTGCCTTGATGAATTACAAGAAAGGTGCCCAAATCTTTATAGTAAAACATTACGTTATATCACGACTTTTGATCTTACCAGACAACACAAATAGTGACCGTAAAACATCATGAAAAATGTAATAAAAAATATGTAATCTGGATTGCTAAAACTTTGTATTTCAAATATCATCAGTGAACCCAACATGTTACTGACTTAGAGTCAGTTTTGTGTTGAACATGACCCTTTAAATACAAACCGGATTCCAAAAAAGTTGGGACACTAAACAAATTGTGAATAAAAACTGAATGCAATGATTTGGAGGTGCCAACATCTAATATTTTATTCAGAATATAACACAAATCACAGATCAAAAGTTTAAACTGAGATAATGTATCATTTTAAGGGAAAAATATGTTGTTTCAAAATTTCATGGCATCAACAAATCCCAAAAAAGTTGGGACAAGGCCATTTTTTACCACTGTGTGGCATCCCCCCTTCTTCTTACAACACTCAAAAGATGTCTGGGGACAGAGGAGACGTTGGGTAACACCATTCTGGTATCGCTGCACAACAAACATCTTTCTGCGCAACAATGGTGGAATTGGTGATCCTCTTACCATCTTGGCTTCAGAGAGACACTGACACCCTGAGAAGCTCTTTTTATACCCAATCAGGTTGTCAATTGACCTAATTAGTGTTAATTGGTCTTCCAGCTGTTTGTTATATGCTCAATTTCCTCCTTTTTGCCACTTATTGCTACTTGTCCCAACTTTGTTGGGATTTGTTGACACTGTGAAATTTTGAATGAACATATATTTTTTTAAAATGTTACATTTACTCAGATTAAACTTTTGATCTGTCATCTATGTTCTATTAAAAATAAAATATTGACATTTGCCATCTCCACATCATTGCATTCAGATTTTATTCACAATTTGTTTAGTGTCCCAACTTTTTTGGAATCCGGTTTGTAAATAAAATTTAATTCAAAGTCCATCAGTTTCTTTAAAGCAAGGATACACACGGATGCATGGTCCAGGACTTCTTGGTTGCTCTCTACGTTGACCACCCCTGGGGATTTGTACCAATGAGGCGTCTATAAAAATAAAAATTCCACAGTTAGTAACATAGCATGTGGAAATAAAGGTACAAAAAAGTTGCAATAAAAATTTTGTACACAAGAGGATACAGTAAGGGGAAGATCAGATGACATCATGGGCAAGACAATTTTTAAAACTAAACATAGCACAAAAATAAGGATATTTTTGTTTGGTAGATTATATCTTTGTTGTAACAATGTTTCTTGGCAATAAATCTTATACTGTTGGAATCATGTTAATTTCCCTTTGAAATGGTGCCACATTTATAAGGAACATGCATTTGTGGGATGAGCAGTAGAAATGAGTATGTGGGTTGTGCCAATGAAACATTAGCCCAATCCTCTCTGCCGATGTCGTTTGGTGAGTTGTGACTGGCTGACTGAAGTTTGAAGAAACAAGACATATTGGCAATTTAACAATGTATTCTTTTAACAAATAGGAGCTTCAGTAGCGTGTGGAAGAACCATAAACAGCCAAAACAGCCCAGGACTTTCTCTTCATGATGGTCACCATCCTGGTTACACACTGCTGGTCACACATGTGGTTGTGTTGGTCACTGTGGCATGAACAGCACTCCCAAGCTGATCCCACAAGTGTTCATTGGGGTTGAGGTCAGGAGCTAGCAGGCCATTCCATCCTCTCCACTACCAAATTCTGGAGGTAGTCTCTGATAAACACCGCTCTGTGGGGGCATGTGTTGTCATTTTGGAGGTTAGAGTTTGGTCCCAGACTGTGGAGATATGGGATTGCCACTGGTTGTAGAATTTCATCTCAATATCTTTTTCTGCATTGAGATTGCTTGCAATGACGATAAACCTCATTTTTCAAGTGAAGGAGATGCCACATCACACCATCACACAAAATCTACTGCTCATCTCACAAAAGCATGTTTAAAAGAGAAATTAACAGTAATGGTATAAGGTTTATTGGCAAGAAGCACTGTTACAACAAAGAAATAATCAACCAGACAAAAATTTTCTTACTTTTTGTGCTATGTTTATTTTTATTTTTCTGCAAGTAATCAGAGCAAATGAGTGAGGTAAAGGGTGAATTACATTAATAATTACAGTTAGATAATGCAGCATGTCCTATTTGGTGCTAAAAATAAACACTAATACTTTGACATTGTATTTTGTTATGGCTTTCATAATGTCATTTCGTATCATATATCTCCATTTCTTTTAGGCATATCGAGATATGAATTTTTGGTCATATCGCCCAGCCCTAGTTGTCGCTTGCTCACACTTTTTGTAGTGAAGACTGAGGATAGATATTAATACGAACTCAACAAAACCATTTTTTTCAAAAGTACTGCAATTTCAATTTGATACCTGATCTAAAAGTCATGTATACTGATATGCTATGCAATATTTCAATGTATCATAGTAATCAGAAAATCCTGTATTTGACCTTTAATTTCACATATCAAAAGCACAAATTTCAACTGCATCAAATAATTCCCACAATGACCCTAATTAGAATTAAATGGTTGCAACAGATGAATGAATGACAGTAAACAGTAACTGTCCTTCATAATAATTTCATAAAGAATTATCCAACAGAAACGGGTCAAAATATTAAAAAGCAATTACCTTCAGATAATTTTAGAATTTTTTAATCCATTTTCATACATGGGGTTTCTGCATCAGTAAAGTTATCATATTTCAAGGTTTTTATATATAATAATACTTTTAATTACAGGTAAGATAACATTAAATAGAGGCTAGTTTAATTTAGAGAAGGAAGTAAACAAGTAGAGAGAGAGAAAGAAAGAAATTTCCTGTCGATATTGGAAATTGAAATTTTAGTACAAGGTGAATAGGGCTGCCTTTCCAGAAATTAATGGAGGCTTGAGCAAACATAGGTCACTTGTCCTTCCACTGTCAGCAAATATCTTGCATTGGTCAAAAATTCCACTGTAATTAATTCAAATGTTAAACTTTTGTCATTCTGGAGTATCTTGCAATTATATATACATACCCAGAATAAACATCTGAGGACTCACAAGCAGGTTAAAGGTTTCAAAATCAGCAACTGTGGCACTTGCCTAAATGATGAGAATATAAATAATTTTAAGTCTTCAACATTTACCATTGCAGTTTTCAATGACATGTCAAATTAAAACCTATATGATATAGCCTAGGTCTAGTTTCAGTTTTCCTGTTTTAATGATACCTGTAAATGTGAGCCTTAAATGCAGCCAACTTCCTGAAAGTCATGGCACGACGAGACTCTCCACATTTAAAACATTTAGTACAGAGATATAAGATGTCATTTCATATGCATTACAAAAACCAACACACTACATTTGTGATCACAGAACTGGTAGCCAACATTTAGTATTTAGACACTTTAAATGCAATACTCTTAAACTCTGATAAACAATTAAAATGTACACTCTATATAAACTAAATAACAAAAATGGGAGTCTCAAATCAGATTTGGAATGGTATGGAGCCCCTAAAGGGACTGGGGGAAAAATTAAAAAAAGACTATTGATTTTGTGTTCCCTTGCAAACATTATTGCATTCCCTCGCAAATACATTGCGCTCCTTTGCAAATGTTTATGATACACAATTGTCTTTGTTACGGAGCCCCTAAAGGGACTGGGGAAAAAAAGACTTTGGCGTTCCTTCGCAAACACAATTGCGTTACCTCGCAAATACTTTGTGGGCTCCGTAGTACTGTGCTTGCTGTTGATTATGTGCTTGCTGTGCGTGTCAGATGAACTATGGAGCAGCTCGTTGAAATTTACTTTGATCTTGGACTGAAATATAAAGACATAGCATTTCTTCTCAACAGAGAACATGGATATGTTATTGGGGAGCACCAACTGAAACATTTGATGCTGTGTTGTTAATAGCTTAGCAAAGAGGATGAGAGAATTTAAAGTGCAAGCGCATGGACAAAGGTTACGTGAACAGTATAGAGATACAGACAATGAACACAGTTTCCAATCAGTGGGAGAGAAAGGAGAGTGAACACCTAAATAAATGTGTAGCTATTGGTAGTGTACTGGAGTAATGTGTGTGTGTGTAAACGTCAGTCAGAAAAGGGTATCCTGTTTTTACTGCAGCTTTATTTAAAAAAAAAAATAAATAAAATAAAACATTTTCCAGATAAAACGAAATGCATGGTGTAGCGACCGGCTCTAGCTCCACAGCCGTGTCTGGAGTCAGCGCGCTGAGCCACGTCTCTGTAAAAATTAGCCCGCAGTGTGCCCTGAGATCTCTGTGTTGCGCCTTACACCCTCCATCTTGTTATTGAATGACTGGATTTTTAAGAGTCTTTGCTAGGTAAAGGTTTTTCGTTAACATTCTTAGCTTGACCCCTACCCCAGTCAATAACAATAAAAAAAACACAGCCTTCCACACTTTTTCTTTCTTTCATGAAGCAGCCTACGTCTCATACACCTGTTACTATGGAAATACGGCGTTCTGACTAGAACTTTCAGGATGCTACATAACGTATATAAACCTGTTGCTGACAACTTCTGATGTTAGGCAGTTCCTTACAGATGTATACAGATGTATTCCTTACAGACGTCGCACTGGCACAAAACTGTGTGTTAGTAGAGATAAATAAATACATATATATCTGTTTCAAGTGGCTGGATTTCACTGGAAACTGCAGTGTCCTGATGTGTTGACTGAGCCACAAAGACAATTGTGTATCATAAAACATTTGCAAAGGAGCGCAATGTATTTGCGAGGGAACGCAAAATCAATAGTCTTTTTTTTTCCCCAGTCCCTTTAGGGGCTCCGTAGAATGGAGCTCAAAATTCTGCAGCAAAATACAGTAGCCTATAATTCTCAATACAGCACAAAGTAAAATCTATTTTACTCCCCCCATCTTGCACCTCATTCACACCTGACACTCCAAATATATATTAGCTAATAATCTGGAATGGAGTTTGTCTGTAGCTAACATTACATGTTTACAATGTCTACAACATCTACGTTTACAATTCTCTGTTATAATGAACGTAGCTAATTTTACCAAACTGACCAATATCAATGACCAGAATCCCTGTCCATCTCTATGTTTATATTTCCCTCCGTTCTCTTCTTTAAAAAGTATTACTCTGCTAGCTAACTAAAACTCGAATAGTACCCGCAAGAAGCCCAAAACTGGACTTTGAGTGTACAATTGTTTGTACAGTTAAATTATCGTTCTCTACTACGCTAAATATAAATAAATAATGCTACGACTGACCCGTACTTTCACCGGCAGCCTGTTTCAATGGAGCAGAACCCTCTCTTTCTTTTCTTCCCGCCTCTTCTCTCCTACCTTTCCCTCAGCCTCCTGCTTGTAAGCCGTCACAAAACTGGTGATGTCTCCGGCTTCAATCCCCTCCAACGGACTAATTTGAGGGGGGGAAACGCCAGTTGACGATATCTGCGACGATAAAACATTAACATTTTTTGGGAGCAAACAAGTGTGCAAATTCAACAGGAGTTATCTGGTTAAATGTTCGCGGCTATCATAACTAGCACCATCTATCTTGCTAAAAAGCAGTACCAAGACAATGTGGTTGGAAACGTTTAGAGCTGTATGATTAAAACATACATTTACTCATTCCTTTTGTTCCAAAATCCCTAAAGTACGATGACGCTTGCAGCCTCTGAATACGTTTTGTCTCTTTCTCTCCGTCTCTGTTCTCGTCACCCCGCCCCCAGGGAACCGTTAGCCCCGTTCTCGCTAACCGCCCCACCCTCAACAAAATAATTTAAATAAAATAAAACAATATTAACGCAAATCATCATCATTATCATCATCATCTTTTAAGCTTGTCCATTTCAGGGTCGCGGTGTAACGAAATGAAAAAACAAAATGCCCAAGGGGGGGGGGGGGGTATTTTGGAACTAATGTAATTACGAATGTAATTTTGGAACTAAGCTATATTTACGTTGTCAAAACAATAAAATAAGTGATAAATAAATGGTGTAAATAAGTTACTCACCTTTAGATGCCATTTGCAGTCCTCAGCCTCCCCAGCTCACAATACAGTGAAATACTGTAAAGCTAGCTTCATTGCTGCTTCCAGTCTGTTACCCAAGATACATTACAATACACATTAAAATACTGTATTCAAAAATACATTACAATACAGTAGCAAACTCGCTACAGCATTTATTTATAGTGTGTTTTGTATTCTTAAGACGGCAAGCATATACCTGTCAAATGGCTTGAAAATGTTGGTAACCCACTGATGGTAGGCCACTGCTGGTCCACCATTGGACTGCTCAGATTATTGCCCACTTAAGAACATCTCAGTAGTTTTTGATCTCTTAAAACTAATTTTAAATGATTTTGATGATTTCTTATTCTATAATTTTACATTTTGGTCATGATATCTCACAACTGAATTTTGTTATGTTATGTCAATATGGCATCAGAATAATGTTTTGAACACACTGCATTTTGGTTTCTTAACATTGCAGCTTGGGGCAGCACGATGGTGCTGCAGGTACTGTCGCTGTCACACAGCTCTAGGGTCCTGGAGCGGCAGGTGACTGTGAGTAGTTTGGTGTGTTTTTCCTGTGTCCACGGGGGTTTCCTCCAGGTGTTCAGGTTTCCTTCCAAGGTCCAAAAACACATGTTGTTAGGTGGATTGGTGACTCAAAAGTGTCCATAGGTGTGAATGCATGAGTGTGTGTCACCCTGCGAAGGACTGGCGACCCCTCCAGGGTGTGTTCCTGCCTTGCTCCCAGTGATTCTGAGTAGGCTCAGGACCCACTGCGACCCTGAACTGGATTAGCAGTTACAGACAATGAATGAATTAATTAATTAATTTCAGTATGGTAGAGTATCAGAATGATGTTTGGAATTTTTTATAAAATTCAACTTGGGACTGCAACAGGTAGTGTTGCTGTCACACAAATCTAGGGTGCTGCAGCTGTAGGTTCGAACCCTGCTCCGCATGACTGTCTGTGATTAGTTGGGTGTGTTTTCCCTATGTTCATGTGGGTTTTCTCCGGGTGTTCCAATTTACTCCCATGGTCCAAAAACACATGTTGGTAGCTCAGTTGGCTACTCAAAACTGTCCATAGGTATAAGTGTGTGAATGAGTGTGTGAGTGTGTGTCGCACTGTGAAGGAAAAGTGCCCCACTGATTCCAGTTAGGCTCCGGACCCACTGCAACCCTAAAGTGGATAAGCAGTTACATTTAATAAATGAATGAACGAATGTTGCATCTTAAACCAACTAAGTATATCCAATATTGTTAGAATGTCACATTGAGTTGACATTTAGATTATGATGTTTATCATACACTGGGTTTTGATTACCAATACCTAACAAATAAATGTAGGTATTTTACATCAAGATGACGTTAAATTTGAAGTACTAAACCCCACGACCTAAAACCAACAAAATATCAATGTCTATTGATGTTAGTCTAATGTTTACCAGGCGTTGGGATTTGGTCACCCTATATTATAACTTAAAGTTGGCATTTTTTTATATCAACTTGACATCAGGATGTGACGTTTGGAAAATGTTGGATTTTGGTTACATAACATCACAACTTAAAACCAACAAATTTTCAACGTCTATTGATGTTAGAATAGCAGGTTGAACTGACGTTAAAATTCAGACGTTTATCAGACGTTGGGATTTGGTCACCATACCTTACAACTTAATGTTGGTAATTTACGTCAATTTGACATCAGGATGTGACGTTTGGAAGATGTTGGATTTTGGTTACATAACATCACAAATTAAAGCCAACAAATTTTCAACGTCTATTGATGTTAGAATGGCAGGTTGAACTGACGTTAAAATTCAGACGTTTATCAAACGTGGGGATTTGGTCTCCATAACTTACAGCTTAATGTTGGTAATTTACGTCAATTTGACATCAGGATGTGACGTTTGGAAGATGTTGGATTTTGGTTACATAACATCACAAATAAAACCAACAAATTATCAACGTCTATTGATGTTAGAATGGCAAGTTGAACTGACGTTAAAATTCAGACGTTTATCAGACGTTGGGATTTGGTCACCATACCTTACAGCTTAATGTTGGTAATTTACGTCAATTGGACATCAGGATGTGACGTTTGGAAGATGTTGGATTTTGGTTACATAACATCACAAATTAAAACCAACAAATTATCAACGTCTATTGATGTTAGAATGGCAAGTTGAACTGACGTTAAAATTCAGACGTTTATCAGACGTTGGGATTTGGTCACCATACCTTACAGCTTAATGTTGGTAATTTACGTCAATTTGACATCAGGATGTGACGTTTGGAAGATGTTGGATTTTGGTTACATAACATCACTACTTAAAACCAACAAATTATCAACGTCTATTGATGTTAGAATGGCAGGTTGAACTGACGTTAAAATTCAGACGTTTATCAGACGTTGGGATTTGGTCACCATACCTTACAGCTTAATGTTGGTAATTTACGTCAATTTGACATCAGGATGTGATGTTTGGAAGATGTTGGATTTTGGTTGCATAACATCACTACTTAAAACCAACAAATTATCAACGTCTATTGATGTTAGAATGGCAGGTTGAACTGACGTTAAAATTCAGACGTTTATCAGACGTTGGGATTTGGTCACCATACCTTACAGCTTAATGTTGGTAATTTACGTCAATTTGACATCAGGATGTGATGTTTGGAAGATGTTGGATTTTGGTTACATAACATCACTACTTAAAAGCAACAAATTATCAACGTCTATTGATGTTAGAATGGCAAGTTGAACTGACGTTAAAATTCAGACGTTTATCAGACGTTGGGATTTGGTCACCATACCTTACAGCTTAATGTTGGTAATTTACGTCAATTTGACATCAGGATGTGACGTTTGGAAGATGTTGGATTTTGGTTACATAACATCACTACTTAAAACCAACAAATTATCAACGTCTATTGATGTTAGAATGGCAGGTTGAACTGACGTTAAAATTCAGACGTTGGGATTTGGTCACCATACCTTACAGCTTAATGTTGGTAATTTACGTCAATTTGACATCAGGATGTGATGTTTGGAAGATGTTGGATTTTGGTTGCATAACATCACTACTTAAAACCAACAAATTATCAACGTCTATTGATGTTAGAATGGCAGGTTGAACTGACGTTAAAATTCAGACGTTTATCAGACGTTGGGATTTGGTCACCATACCTTACAGCTTAATGTTGGTAATTTACGTCAATTAGACATCAGGATGTGATGTTTGGAAGATGTTGGATTTTGGTTACATAACATCACTACTTAAAACCAACAAATTATCAACGTCTATTGATGTTAGAATGGCAAGTTGAACTGACGTTAAAATTCAGACGTTTATCAGACGTTGGGATTTGGTCACCATACCTTACAGCTTAATGTTGGTAATTTACGTCAATTTGACATCAGGATGTGACGTTTGGAAGATGTTGGATTTTGGTTACATAACATCACTACTTAAAACCAACAAATTATCAACGTCTATTGATGTTAGAATGGCAGGTTGAACTGACGTTAAAATTCAGACGTTTATCAGACGTTGGGATTTGGTCACCATACCTTACAGCTTAATGTTGGTAATTTACGTCAATTTGACATCAGGATGTGATGTTTGGAAGATGTTGGATTTTGGTTACATAACATCACTACTTAAAACCAACAAATTATCAACGTCTATTGATGTTAGAATGGCAGGTTGAACTGACGTTAAAATTCAGACGTTTATCAGACGTTGGGATTTGGTCACCATACCTTACAGCTTAATGTTGGTAATTTACGTCAATTGGACATCAGGATGTGATGTTTGGAAGATGTTGGATTTTGGTTACATAACATCACTACTTAAAAGCAACAAATTATCAACGTCTATTGATGTTAGAATGGCAGGTTGAACTGACGTTAAAATTCAGACGTTTATCAGACGTTGGGATTTGGTCACCATACCTTACAGCTTAATGTTGGTAATTTACGTCAATTTGACATCAGGATGTGATGTTTGGAAGATGTTGGATTTTGGTTACATAACATCACTACTTAAAACCAACAAATTATCAACGTCTATTGATGTTAAAATGGCAAGTTGAACTGACGTTAAAATTCAGACGTTTATCAGACGTTGGGATTTGGTCACCATACCTTACAGCTTAATGTTGGTAATTTATGTAAATTTGACATCAGGATGTGACGTTTGGAAGATGTTGGATTTTGGTTACATAACATCACTACTTAAAACCAACAAATTATCAACGTCTATTGATGTTAGAATGGCAGGTTGAACTGACGTTAAAATTCAGACGTTAATCAGACGTTGGTATTTGGTCACCAAACCTTACAACTAAATGTTGGTATTTTACGTCTATTTGACATGAGGATATGACGTTTATTAGACGTTGGATTGTGGTTACATAATATCATGACTTAAAACTAACAAAATATCAGTGTCATATGTCGTCAGTTTCTTACGTCAGTTTAACATCGGTATTAGACGTTACCCTGACGTAAAATTTTGGTCATCCGACGTCACGACCAACATTCAACCACATATCAACGTCTTTTGACGTTGGTGGCCAGCTGGGGTACTCCTAAACCCCCCAGGAGCTGGCACAGGAGAGGGCACGGAAAACAAGACAGGACAACAAACCAACGGGTGACAGGACTCAGGACAGGACGGGAACAGACACAGGAGCTGGGGACACGACAGGACCGAATATACGAGACGGGACATGGGACATGACAGGAGACTGACAAAGGGGGGCAGTAAGAGACGAGAACGGACTGGACAGGACAGGAGTGGACACATGGGACTTGACAGGGTTTTTGACATTGGACATGACACTGGATGGAAACAGGGACTGGACAGAAGACGGGACAGGTGACAGAACTTGGTGCTGGGACTGGACGGGAGCAGAGACTGGTGACAAGACACTGGACAGGATAGGAACGTTAGACTGGACAGGGGTACGTGACTGGACAGAAGACAGGACAGGTGACATGACACTAGACTGGAACGGAGACGGGACTGGAGACTGGACAGGGGATTGGAAGGGAAACTGGACCGGAGACAAGACAGGTGACTGGACATTGGACGGATACAGGAACTGGACGTGAGACAAGACAGAGGGTTGAAACGGGGACTGGACAGGACTAACAGGGGACTGGACAGGAGACAAGACAGAGGGTTGAAACGGGGACTGGACAGGACTAACAGGGGACTGGACAGGAGACAAGACAGAGGGTTGAAACAGAGACTGGACCGGAGACGGGACTTGAGACTGGACAGGGATTTGAAACGGAGATTGGATTGGAGAGAAGACAGGGGACTGAACACTGGACGGATATGGAGACTGGACGTGACTAACAGGGGACTGAACATGAGACAAGATAGGGGGTTGAAACATAGACTGGACAGGGCTGACAGGGGACTGGACAGGACTCACAGGAGACTGGACTGGACTTGGTAGGGGAACAGGGACCAAGATGTTTACGGGGACAGACATGAATACAGTAACAGGTACAGGGACAGAGACAAAGGCTGACACGGGTACTGGGACAAGGACAGAGACGGGAACCATGACAGGGACAGACAAGGGAACCAAAATAACAGGGGGGTGCCCAGGACTGGCTAATGTCTGTGGGGCAGTCTGAGGAACCAGCCTGGGCACAGTTCTGGGGATCGGCCCTGAAGTCCTTCGGGCCGACCTACGGACATGGACAGGGGAGGCCGTAGCCACAGTCACGGGGACAGGAGCGGCGGGTGCCGCTGTAGTCACGGGGACAGGAGCGGCGGGCGCCGCCATCACGGGGACTGGAGCGGCGGGTGCCCCCATCACCGACACAGGAAGCCCCGCAGCAATGTCCACGGGGGCAGGGGAACCTGCGACGTCGTCCACGGGGGCAGGGGGACCTGCGACGTCGTCCACGGGGGCAGGGAAACCTGCGACGTCGTCCACGGGGGCAGGGGAACCTGCGACGTCGTCCACGGGGGCAGGGGAACCTGCGACGTCGTCCACGGGGGCAGGGGAACCTGCGACGTCGTCCACGGGGGCAGGGGAACCTGCGACGTCGTCCACGGAGGCAGGAGAGGCGCGCGTCGCGCTCACGAAGACAGGGGTTTGTGCTGCTCGCTGGGCTCGCGCTGGAGCTGTAAAGGGTTTAGGGGGTTTCACAGGCGCACCCATTAAATCCCTCAGAGGTGCGCCCCTGTTAGCCTCAGACCTCAGAGCTACGGAGGTGAGGCTAACAGCCCCTACCCTTAACGCCCCCCCAAAAATTTCCCCGGACCTGAGGGGGTAATCCTCCAGCGAGGGGGGAACTCCAGAACGGTTCTTCCGCCGACTCTTTCGACTCCCGCTGGCGCAACTACTCGATTCCCGAGTCGACTCCTCCGCTATAGGATCCGGAGCAGCGCCAGGCAGGAGCTGGAGCCGGCGACTCCATTCCGAGGCCGCTTTCAAAGCCTCCCCCACAGGATCTTTGGGGCCTGTGCGGAATGGAGTCCGGCGAACGGCACATCCCTTGAGATAATAGTCTGTGCTAGCTGCGTCCTGGGGGTCGTACATTCTGTCAGGAGCGAGGGGCGGATTGAGGGAGGCGGACGCACTCGCTAAAACACAGCTTTTTAATAAAGGAGAATAACAAAACAAAGATACATTAAAATAACGAAAACAAACAGGGAGCTAACCAGGCTAAACTAAACAAGGGGAGCTAAACAGGGCAAACGGGACTGACAGACTAAAGAGAAAACGAAGGAACGAGAGAGGAAAAGAAACTACGACACGAAACAACGACTAGGGAAACAGACACGGAGAAACTGTGGAGACAGACGGACAGACTCGAAAACACGACCGACTAGACATGAGAAAGGTGAAATGAGAAATGTACGACAAACAGGACGTGACACAAGAGGGCTTAAATACAGACACAAATGAGAAACACCTGGACAGATAACGAGGACGGGTTAACACATGACACGGACGAGGAGGCGGAACAAAGGCGGAGACTCGAACATAAACAAAACATAGCCATGTGCTAAAAAGAGCACATGACCGGGGACAACAGACATGACGAGACGAAGGCGTGACAAACCCATTAAAGTACAAGTGTTCAATGACTGAGGAGCTCAGATTCATTCCAAGGGCTTGAGTGTGGCACCCAGATAATGCACGTATGGCCGAATATAGGATGTGATTCGGCTATGTCTAAATATGGCTATGTCTCAGTCTCCATTCTCTCATTTGTCACACTATTTACATGTTAATTTTATAGCAAAACAATGTTTTTGTTATTTTTATGTAAATACTATGGAGTTTTTACAGTGTATATCTGTTTTTATAACAGAAAAGTACTGTACCCAAAACAATTCTTGAATGTAAAATTTACGATTCCCAAAAATAATTCTGTAATGTCATACACATTTTGGCCATAAATTTTACGGTGAAATTTTGTGGGTTTTTTTTAGATTACAGTGTAATCAGTAAAATAACAGAATTGAATCCAACATAGGACCTGGAGGTTGTGGGTTCGAGTCCCGCTCTGTGAGGAGTCTGGTGTGTTCTCCCTGTGTCTGCTTGGGTTTCCTCCGGGTGACTGTCTGTGAAGAGTGTGGTGTGTTCTCCCTGTGTCTGCATGGGTTTCCTCCAGGTGACTGTCTGTGAAGTGTGTGGTGTGTTCTCCCTGTGTCTGCGTGGGTTTCCTCCGGGTGACTGTCTGTGAAGAGTGTGGTGTGTTCTCCCTGTGTCTGCGTGGGTTTCCTCCGGGTGACTATCTGTGAGGAGTGTGGTCTGTTCTCTCTGTGTCTGTGTGGGTTTCCTCCAGGTGCTCTGGTTTCCTCCCACAGTCCAAAAACACACGTTTGTAGGTGGACTGGTGACTCCAAAGTGTCCGTAGGTGTGTGTGTGTGAGTCTCTGAAGGACTGGTGCCCCCTCCAGGGTGATTCCAGGTAGGCTCTTGACCCACCGCGACCCTGAACTGGATAAGGGTTACAGATAATGAATGAATGAATGAATGAACAAACAAAGACATATACATACATCGTTGATATTCCACAAAACAGGATCTTTCAGTTTAACCAGAAAACTCAAGCTCAATGTCAAGGCTGTCCAATCGGAACAGAGCTGAGAAGGACTCTTATTGGACAGTCCTCTTAACATAACTGGCTCACTGACAAATCATGTTTTAATAGGCCCCTGCTGTCTTGATTTTTTATATTATTAAATCTACTGCACAGAACTTTGGCCAGCTTTGGATTTTAAGATTGCTTCATGAATAAAATAAATCGAACTGACTTGAATACAAGGATCAGCAACAACATTCAGGCCATTTTCTTTTTTCTTTTTACTCTCATTGTCCAGTTAATCACTCAAATAACCATATAGGTTCACTTTGGATGCATTGGTAAAGTCCAGTGTTATTGCTGTGTCTGATCCACTCATATTAGCACACTACTCCAGAGAACACAGTTCCACTGTTCCATTGTTCCAAACAAAGCAGTGAATAGTTCTTTGTAAAGCAGCCAGAAAAGCTGCTCTTTCAACTTGGTCACATGTTCACTCTAGATAGGCTAACCCTGCTCTGCTTATCGTGAAGTAATGAGTAACCACAGAAGTGTCCACAGGACAAGAGCAACTGCTCAAGCGGTGCTGAGTCACTCTTAAGGGGGACAAAAGAGCGACCACCATGACCCACAGGCTCTTCGAGGAGAAAAACCATGCATCCATTTACCAGAAGTATCGCATGACTCCACCTGTTGGAGTGAAGGAGATTGTTCTGCAGTACCTGGACAAAAAGGTGGGACATTAATGCTTCCTCTCGTGATGGGACTCTTCAATGTCTCCTTTGGTAGAGTTCAATCAGCAGGGACCTTTTAAACACCAATCTCTGATATCAGCAAATGTTCTTCTTTTGTGGCAATTTCCTTTTCTCACTAGAAGCTCTGTGACAGGTCAATGTTCTTTCAGATCCAGATCCCTCAGTGAACTGTCCTAACTGTACCTTTAAATTGTTTCATTCATTCATCTTCTATAACCAACTTCATTCTGATCAGGGTCACGGTAGGTCCCAGGGTTTACAGGGACACGCCATGGAGAGATCATCGCACTCTCATCCAGTTACTCCCTCCTGTGGACAGTTTCACACCCAGCCAGTCGACCTAGTGGTCTCACTGGTGTCCCATTTGCCTTGTGTCCAAAAATCAGCATCTCAGACTTTATAAACACACCATAACCACACCTTCTCCTTTAATGTTTGGGTGTTTCTCTCTGGTGTGCTCCACAGAAAGGACCTCCTCACGAGCTGGCGGTGGACCTGGGCTGTGGAACGGGGCAGAACACACGCCTCCTCGCCCCTCACTTCCAGGAGATTGTGGGCATTGATGTCAGTGAGAACCAACTGGAGGAAGCCAGGGCTGTGCCAGGGTTCACCAACATCACCTACAGGTCAGTCCAGAAGAGCCTTAACTGCACATCAGAGCCAAACTGTAGCATCAGAAAGTTCCCATATGGCTTTATATATATATATATATATATATATATATATATATATATATATATATATATATATATAGCAGTGAGAGACTTTGCATATGTGGCTCCTGTGTCACCTCATATTTATACCACAGTGAAACATTCATAGATATTCATACAGGTTGAGATTATTATTAATAAAATCTAAGAAAGAGTGGCCCTACAAACCAGCTTCTTACACTTTGTCAAAGGGTTTCTCAAGTCTCTGAGTGTGTACCACACCCTTGGAGCACCTCCTCCTTAAGATAACCTCTCAGTTGGTCTGTTGATGAATGTTGATAATGGCTTTGTTCCACAATCTCCTGTAGGTGACCAACTAGGTCAAGATCTATAGAAAGAGAAGGTCATCGCATTTGACTTGCAACATTTATCATAATCAACAAACCTTTCAGTGACCCCTTTGCGACCTGTTAAAGAGTGGCACTGTCTTCTGGGAAGAGGCAACTCCCATAAGGATATATAGGATGGAGGAGATCAGTCTTAATAAGTCTGTTGGTTCACACTAAAAATGCACTCGCTCCCTTGAGGATGAGAAATCTGAACATCCAGTTCTATGCAGATCAGCACTGTCCATTTCCACACCACGGCATTCTGTATTCGTCCTACTGTAGCTGGGGGCAGACACGTGAATCCAGGACTTAGGCCCCCATGGCACCATAGCTATGTAAAAGGGCCACCTACTAAAACGTATTGTAATCACCCCTTAGCTGGAGTTGTGAACAAAAGTAACAGTCGGACCATGCCCCGCATTGAACCTTCTCAGTCATCTCTGGTAGCAGGAGTGTAGCAGCAAATTTTTGGCATAGTATTTCACCTCGTCTCATATGTTCTGCTGCATATAAAAGGGAAGAGGTGTCTACTTCCTCGTTCAGATGTTAGTAATCTCCCGTCTTGACTATTGCAACGCCCTCCTGACAGGTCTTCCGGCCTGTGCTGTGAGACCGCTACAGATGATCCAGAATGCTGCAGCACGCCTGGTCTTCAACCAACCAAAAAGAGCACATGTCACGCCCCTATTAGTTGAGCTGCATTGGCTACCCTTAGCTGCTCGCATCACATTTAAATCACTAATGATGGCCTTCAGAGTATTCACTGGTTCTGCTCACATCTACCTCAATAGACACTTAAAACCATACGTTAGCTCCCGCCCTCTCCGTTCCTCAAAGGAGCGCCTACTAACACGACCAGCCTCTACAGGTCAGTCGAGGCTATTCTCATCTCTGGTACCACACTGGTGGAACAAGCTTCCAAGCACTATCAGAGCAACAGAAACCCTCTCTTCATTCAAGAAATCATTGAAAACCCAGCTCTTCCGAGAGTATCTTTTGCACTGAATGTCTTTCTTTAATGCACTTATTACTTCCTGCATATTGAACTCAATGTAAGGTATTTTGTATAATTTGTGCTGTAGTTCGAATGTTAGATCCTCTTTTGTAAGTCGCTTTGGATAAAAGCGTCTGCCAAATGCATAAATGTAAATGTAAATGTACTCTTTGTTGCACAGGGACTGTGGCTGCTTCTGGAACTAACACTGTGCATTTATGAGTTAGTTGCCAGGCTAAATGACCAGTTTATTGCTTTAAAACTAAACCAGAACTGCTGTATTGAAGTCTGGTGCTTTATGCCTTTTAGCTTTTCATTTATATAGACTGCAAATGTAGCTTGTTAGCTACTAGCTTTCATTACTGCAGCATAGTTCGGACACTTCAGGCTCACCTGTTTTCTTCAGAGACTAATGAGTCAGATGTTGCCTGCTCTCTTGTTCTTTCTCTCATGTTTGTAAGTCTAATTTCGGTTTCATTTGAACCACATCTATATGCTATCAAACCACTGCTTTTGAGGCAGGGATAGTCCGGTAAACAGTCAGTGTCTCACACAGACTTTGTCCTCCTTCTTTCAGAGCAGGGACAGCGGAGGAGCTGCCGTTCCCGAACGGCTCGGTGGACTTGCTGACCGCTGCCTCTGCCGCGCACTGGTTTGATCAGGAGCGTTTCCTGAAGGAAGCCGAGCGTGTGCTGAAGCCTGGCGGGTGCATGGCTCTCCTGGGATACACCAACCAGTTCCACTTCAGCTACGGCACCTGTGGAGACAGACTGGACACCATCTATAATGAGGTCAGGACTACGTACAGTAACCATCAGGACTCCAACCGTAATGTTACAGGGTGTATATATATTTAAGTTGAAGTCTAGTGAGGGGTAGGAAAGTGGATGATGTTCCCTCAGCTCTCACCATACGACCAAGCTTGGAACCTGAAGCCCAAATTACTGCTGGTTCCCTTTTTTCCTTGCGCCCTTTTAAGGGTTCAGTCTCAGTCTCACTTCCCACCTTCGCTGACGTCACAGTATTAACATCTTACTGTTGAAGGGTGGTGGGTACTGAGGCCTTCACTAAATGTCTTCCTTTATATTTGTCCAGGTGAAGGATGTCCTTCTCCCGTACACTAGCGGTCAGATAGCAGTGACCAACAGCAAACTGCAGGATTTATATGAAGCCATACCTTTCCCTGATAAAGAGAGGTACATCAGAGGACAGAGAGGTTTGGTGTGAAATGGCGGAATGTGGAAACTCATTTCTTTACACAGGAAGTGACTGGAGGTTGTTGTGTCTACAACACAAATCAGCGATCCACAAACAGTGGTGGACAATGATGATGGTGGTTGTTATTTTATCAATACCACACTTTTTAAAAATAGATAAACACAAAAACTCCAACATCCCAGACTTCTGGCTCTATTCACCAGTTCTGCCATTTCTCCAGGGTGTAGCACGTTAAACCAAATCACCTTCAGTGACTTTGCTTACACTTTGAAACGTGTAATAAGTGTTGGTAAATATTGGAATCCCTCTTTCAACTTCCTATTGATCCTGTTTGTTTAGGATTGACGGTATTCCAGGGAAGATGCAAATGAGTGTGAAAAGAGTGATGGGTTTATTCGAGTCTTTCTCCATGTACCAGACCTTCCTGAGAAAAGATCCCTCTGCTGCAGAGGCACTGATAAAGTCAACAACCGCACGGTATTCATGGCGTCCTGTGCAGAATAATGTACAGTTGCAGGGATTTTTAGTCTAATTTTCTCACTGCTAAGTCCATCCTGATAGCTTCCTTAGAAGAAGAAACCCCTTAGGGAAACAACTTCTTTGCATTTGAACCATTTGTGGCAGCAAACACATAAACACACTAAGGGCAGTGAACACACACGGCTGTGGAACATTACCAGCTCTTTTCACACATTAACTCACGGTGTGTTCCCGCCTTGCGCCCAATGATTCCAGGTAGGCTCTGGACACACCGCGACCCTGAATTGGATAAGTTAAGGTTACGGGAAATGATAAATGGACATTCATTGCCCATCCATCCATTATCTGTGACCCTTATCCAGTTCAGGGTGGCGGTGGGTCCAGAGCCTACCTGGAATCATTGGGCACAAGGCGGGAAATACACCCTCGAGGGGGCACCAGTCCTTCACAGGGAAACACAGACACACTCACTCGCACACCTACAGACACTTTTGATTCGCCAGTCCACGTGTGTTTACAAACATGTGTTTTTGGACTGTGGGAGGAAACCCACGCGGATACAGGGAGAACACACAACACCAGAGTGGGAATCGAACCCACAACCTCCAGGTCCCCGGAGCTGTGTGACGGCGACACTAACCTGCTGCACCACCGTGCCGCCCTGGATATTCATTCTGTGATCACTCATACTTAAGTTAGTGCTTTAGCTTTGAGCTTACAAGGTTTTTTTCTTATTATGAATTCAAAGTAGTCTAGAGCTCATTTACATATATCAGTTTTTAAAGAGAAGGTATCAAAGACCGTTTAATTTCATGAGATGAATGAATGTAACATTTTAGCTCTTTTAGTGCCTAAACACAAACAACAGAGTTAGGGAAAAACTAAATAAAGTCCAAGAGAAAGTGGATGATATGGGCCCTTTAAATGATATCCATTGGTGGTAGTCCGATTAAATGCCTATAAACACATGAAATGATACAGTCTGAAAGTAATGTGTCTTCTGTTGCAGGTTTCTGAAGTCAATGGACGTCTCTTCTGTTGATACAATGCTAGAAGTCTCAACGCTGTATTACTGTGTGCTGGCGTGTAAACCAAAATGACTGAGTGATTAGCCCCACTGTAATCTGGGCTGTGACTACTGTACAATACACACCACATGATAAAGTGCCTGGACACATGCTCATCCAATGTTTCTCCTGAAATCAAGGGTATTATTAGGTAGATTGTTCTCATTTGTTGCAGTATCAGCGATTTTAGGGAGATTTACCCTGAACTTTGACACATCTTTGACACAAGGATCTAATTGCATTTCACACATATATAATCACTCCAAATCACAAAGACAGTAGATTGTACTCCATCACTTTAGAGAATGCAGTTCCCATTAAAATGTGTCCCACAGAAAATCAGCAAAACTGCAGTTTGGCCAGGAGTTGGCCCACATTTTGGAATGATTGTATAAACTTGGTGTTCATTCATATTTCACAAATAAAGGAATGTTCTCTCCAGTTGTACAGAGGAACTTTTCTGACTGTTTATTTTATGCTAACTTTGCCCGGACATTTTAAAATGGGGTCTAAATGGTTTATAATGGGATTGAGTTCAGGATGAGTATGGCTTAGTACATGGGCTATTAGTTGGCCCCAGCTGAATGTGGACGGCCTGTGATAATGGGCAGTCCGGTAACTCTCTCAAAGGGGATACACGAGGGCTTATAGTGGGGTTTTCCAAATTTAGAGAGACGCGTTTTCAGGGGGGATGCCCATATGGGCCCTTTGTTAAATACATCCTGGCCCCATCACTCACCCTAGGCTGTCAATACGTGGGGGGAACATTTAACCTGGTAGTTCAAAAAAAGCCAGTTCATTGATGCAGCCTACATCTTATTGTAGCAAACAATATTATTAATTAATAAAAAAAACTGTTGAATTAAGTGTTGTTTTAAACAATAATAGCAGCAAAGAATCATTGATTCGGCTGGAGGTGAATCGGTTCGTAGTAATGATCCAAATGAACGCGTTCAGGGGCGTTCTTCAAATGAGCCGAGTCAATAGAACCGACTCTTAATCTACTTCAGAATGCAGTGTCTGGCAAACAAACACAGAGCAGGAACAAACGGGACCTTAAAAGCTCATGTGACCGGTTTGGGTTTAGACCGGGCTTTTCTGAGTCTTCGGTAAGGATATATTTATTTACTAATTTATTCATACGCTCCTGTCGTTTAATAAGTTGTTTATTACTCGGTGGTGTTTTGCTAAACTACAACTTGAAATGCCTTCCGACTCGACTATTACGGTCCACCTTAAAACGCGGCTGTCTGGGGGTCGATATGTAAGACCTTTACCCCAGTTTCTGTTAATCTGTACTGGAAGCGCTCACTGCGCTGGCCAGGTTTTAACTGTTTGATCCCCCTGTGTCTGAATGCTAGTTATAGTTTAGCTTTGTGAGCTAAAGTGCAAATGCGCAGGTTACGCGGTTGCCAGGTGTTCGTAGACAGGTGTGCGGGTTCTCTAGGGTGAAACTGTCTTTGTCTGGGTTACTAGGGTAGTTGGCATGGTTTCCCCAGGTAGTTACTATGGTATTTCAGGTGGATATTATAATGTGCTCCTAAGGCTGTGCTCTGAACTTTGTGTTTTTTGGTGGTTTCTAATGTGTTGCTAAGGTGTTGCTTGGTTGTTGCAGTGTATTTCAGATGATTACTGTGGTTGTCAAGGTATTTACTATAGTATTTCATACGGTTGCCATAGTGTATACACACACCCCAGGAAGAGGTTTTTCATTGAGAGCCGTCCCTTCTCAGAACACAGTAATGCTATTGCAGCGATGTTGTCAACAGTGTTCTCTTCAAAGCATGGTGAGCTGTTTAGTGAAATCTTGCCAAGATGTGGTAGTGGTTCATTTATCTCAGAGAAACCTCATACTAGCTTTCGTCCTCCCAGCTGGGGGGCACCATGTGATTGGAGAAGAGTTCACTAATGTATATGAACCTGACACGACTAAATTGCAGAGAACACGGTGCAAAAATCCCTCTAACACTAGGGATAGGTTTAAAAAGGTGATTTGGTTAAAGGCGAAGGCATCACTAAATATGTCCATGTGCTCTGGGAGTGTTTTATAAATGTATATATCTGCTGTTTGTACTGGGTGAATAATTATCTGAATTATCCCTGGCCTTGGCAGAAGACGACCTGGAACACCTCAGCGAATCACTCTGTGAGAAGAACCCATCTGAAAAGAGACCACCATGAGCTTCAGGCTTTTTGAGGAGAAACACCATGCTTCGCTTTACCAGAAATACCGCTTATCTCCAGCCAGGGAGGTGAAGGAGCTTATTCTGAAGTATCTGGAGGAAAAGGTGAGGCTGTCAGTCACCTGTCAGACTTTACTGGGGTTAAGAGGTTTATAAAGGACTTGTGAAAAAAAATTAACACCAAATAAATAAATAAATATCCAGCACTGACGTTGTTTTATAAAATCACACATTTTTGGACCTGTAGCTCCTACTAACCCATCAACTGAAATAAAAACAACACAGTCTGGTTTCTAAGGGCTGCCTAAGTCTGAAAACATGGGATAAAACGAGCAGTTCTGAGTCTGCTCCACTTCTGACGTCAGGTGCAGAGACTTTAGAATCGCCCCGGCCCCTCGCCTGAGTCTGTCCAATCACAGCACTGGACCCACTCAAGTGTGTGAGAGCGCAAAGACGAGGTTAAACGCTGCAAAACAGACAATGAGCACAGAGAAAAAAGATCACTGAGTAAAAACTGAAAAAAGAGAAATGAGAAGAAAGAGATCCAAGCGAAACCAACTTAAAACCAGGGGCTGGTTGCTCAAAACATTTCATTAAGGTTTCCTTGAGACCTGGAGAACCCACTGGATACGCTTAATGAGCAGGTGATTTTAAATTATAGATTTGATCAGCAGTCAATCCCTGATTTGTTTAATCGTCTTGAGTTGGATCACACTACTTTCCACAGCTGTGCTCTTCCTGCTGCGATGCAGTTAATGATTACTCTCTGATTTTATGTTACGGGATCCTTCCAGCCAGTAATAGGCGAGGTATTTCATGTCAGTATGTCAACAGTGTGCCTCATTACTCAGTTTCAAATGCCCTCGCCCGTCTGCTTTTATTGTATTCCTCCAGAAGTATTATCTTTTCCTCCTCTGACCAATTTGGTTTTCTTTTCTTCCATTTTTTCTGAAAAGTTGGTGCGCCGGTACAAGAGAGGCAATAACGGGTATCACAGCGAGTGCATGTAAATAACAGTTTCCATGGAAACTATAGAATTTTACTCCCGTAAAAAACCTGTTATGGGATTTACTGCACTAACACATTTCCTCGCGTAAGGAAATCTTAAGGGATTCTGGGCAACACCCTTATGTAAATCCCTCAGCTAAGGAGAAACTAGGCCTTAACTGTCATACTTTAGGGGAAAACCTAAAGGCTAAGCACCACTTAATGGACCTCCATGAATATTCCACATTATTTTAGTTACTGACAGATATAAGTATGAATTAAAATGAAAATAGCAGCTTAATTTGCTTTAAAACGGACAATTTTATTAAATTGATGGAAAAACCCGAGCTCTCTACGGAAATTCTTGAACGCGACCGTGACGTCACTGGTGGACAACAGCTGAACAACGCCGCGGTAAAACACCGTTATGACTGACTGTTATGACAGTATCTAGCTAAATAACCAACATTATTCATGACAATAGCCTAGCAATAAGCTAAACTCAAATGTAGAGGTACCGTTATTCTTGTAAATGTGATCGAAGTCGAACTCGGATTCTTCCAACACTATAAACCTCCGTAATGCAGCTACGTAGCCGAGTATAATCTGAGCCACCGAGTTTAGCGAGTCAAGCTAACGCTAACTAACACCAACTAAAACAGGCGAAGTGAGTGTCCTTACCCTGTTTACCTCCATGTTACAGAGGCTCTTGAACACCTTTCGTTGGTGTCCTTACATGCCCATATTGTTGGAAAAGCGCCAGTGAAATGAGCTACAGATAACGGAGTGAGCGGATGGTCCTTTCCAAAGTGCCCGTTTAAAGTTGATAAATTTAGTCCATTTTCTGGATATTTTGGGATCTTTGGGCCATTTGTTCACAGATGTCCCACTGTACATTGAATGATTGCAGCCAAAAACAACACACCTTTTCGTCATTTTGCATTAAATTAAGTGCAGCTTCTAGAGTTGTTGTCCACCTTCTACGTCACAGGCAAGACGCCTATGGCCCAATGGTCTTTTAAACCTTATTCCTTGAATTAGTAAGAAATAACATGTTTTCTGACTATCAATAAACACAAGTTAGGAACTCAAATTCCACTGTGTTTATTTGTTTGACACTTTCATAGAGCTGGTGCTTAGCCTTTAAGGTGTTTTGTGCAACTGGCCCCAGGGCTTCTGGCCCCCTCTCCTCACTGCTGTGTCCTCAGGGTCAGGGTGAACAGTGAGCGGCTCATTATCATTTAAAGGAACAGGCGCTGAAAGTGGGCGTTCTGAACAGGGCTGTGTAGACAGGGGGAGAACACTGCCGTGGGGCTTTGACCAAAGCAGTTCACAGACGTTTAAATAAGAAATCTTTTCCATTTTAAAAATCAGGACATATTCTTACAGTTTAAATGAACCCTGGAGCTTCACACTTTGCTCCTGCTTTTTATTACTTTTCTGCTGTGTGAGCGCCACATTCTAACCATTCAGATTCTCTCCTAGCTACATATACCACGTCAGCATGTCTCTGTTTCTCTCTGGTGTGCTCTACAGAAAGGACCTCCTCACGAGCTGGCGGTGGACCTGGGCTGTGGAACGGGGCAGAACACACGCCTCCTCGCCCCTCACTTCCAGAAGGTGCTGGGTATTGATGTCAGTGAGTGCCAGGTGGAGGAAGCCAGGGTTGTGCCAGGGTTCACCAACATCACCTACAGGTCAGTAGGTCACATGAAGCATTTACACTAAATTAAACATATTAACTCTTTCTATTCACCAACTGTTCATTCCTTCTCTCAGCGCAGGTCCAGCGGAGGAGCTGCCGGTCCCTGACGGCTCTGTGGATTTACTGACCGCCGCTTCTGCTGCTCATTGGTTTGATGGTAAACGTTTCCTGAAGGAAGCTGATCGTGTCCTGAAGCCTCGCGGATGCATGGCTCTCTTCGGTTACGCAGACAACTTTACGCTGAACTACGGCTCCTGTGGAGATCGACTCAGCAACATTTATGAGGAGGTGAGCAGAAAACACAGCATTCATCAAAGCAGGATTTCAGTTATTCGGATAATTCAAGCCCAAAATGTGTGTGGTCCTTTAGGAACATCATCTACATCTCTTTCTGTCCGTTAGGCCTGAGTTTGGGCTAGAAATTGCGGATTAAGCTTTGTAGCATAACCTTTAAGGTCATTTATTCATAGTAACACTCACAGTGCTTTTCCACAGTGTGGTACCTACTCTCTGGTCCCTGATTGGTTTTCCACTAATACAGCTCAGTTGGATAAAAACAAAATTGTGATCTCTGCTGCAGCTGGAGATTTTACAGATGGAATGTTAGTGCTGGTCGTCTGCATTGCGTGGCGTAGAGTGACGACTCTCTCTGGACTAGGTTTACACGTCACGGTTTAGTCCCTACTCGGCTCGCTCTGAACCCACCAGAGAACAGGGACTAAAAAAAAAAACTCGGTTCCAGAACCAGGACCAAGTTCACCTGATGAAAAATAATAAATAATCACAGTATAGTCAAATAGAACCTCTGCAGTGGTTAAAATACAGCCTATGAAAACAGGGCCTATTTACATATTTCAGTCTTAAAGGCTGAGCAACAAAAAGCAGTGGTTGTAAAATGAATGCGTTTGCTTGTGTACAAGCTGTAGCCTAAGTGCCTTTTAAAATGGATGATCACACACAGATTTACAAGTTGACTCTTTGTAATATGATGTTATTTTCTGTTCAGCTGAAGAGGACGCTCCAGCCCTACACCAGCACTCAGGTGGCAGTGTCTAACAGTAAACTGCAGGACTTATATGAAGCCATCCCTTACCCCGATAAAGAGAGGTATATCTTGAGGCTAGTTTCCTTCTGCAAGGATAGTACACTGCCCCAGTTCTGACACAGATCCTCAAGCTGCTCCATTTTATTTTGGCATTAAGTAATATTTGAGTCTCGTGACCATTGCTACCAGGTCCCCTCTCAGGGTTCAATTCTTACACAGCTCCAAAACAATGCCAGATGGTGGCACTTGAGATTCTGGAGGTGTGAGAGCTTCCACATTCTGCGCTGGACTCCCCTTTACACTGCAGTTGTCATTCACTGTGGTGTCAACCCAGTTGTTTCCTTATTTAATGTCAAAATATTCAAAAACTCTGTTTTGATGCTAATCTCTGTATACTGCCACCTTCTGGTGCATTTCCTAATTGTGAGTGCATTCTGGTGCATTTCCTAAGTATGAGTGAGTTACTAAGCACCTTGAGGAACTGGCTTGTGTCTATAAAGAGTGAGTATCACATTTGCTCTCAGCTCAGTTTAAAGTATAGTCACAGATATAGAGGATGATTCTGGTTAGTGCCATAGCTTTTACATCACATGTTTATTCCTGGCCTTTTGTGTTTTGCTCAGAATCGAAGTGATTCCAGTGAAGGAGGAGGTGACTGTGGGGAACACTGTTGGTCTTTTGGAGACGTACTCCACCTTCCAGGCTTTTCACAGAGCAGACCCCCAAGCAGCTGCTTCTCTGTTAGAGTCAACGATGACAACGTAATCACTGCATTCACTCTGCTTTCAAGCGAGTAAAACAGTAGTGTTTAGGCGTTTATGCCCTGAATTAATCCATTTGTGCTTCATAGAGTGGGTCGACTACATGTTAAAAATTAGTGCTGTGCAGAGTTTGATATTTCATACAGTATGTTACATTTCATAAGTATGTAACATAAATGTGTCAAAAACTAATATGGAACTGTCACAAGGACATATTAAAATTAAAACTCTCCCCTCTTCCTCTGTGTCAGGTTTCTGAAGGAGATGGGCGTCTCGTCACCTGACACCAAGCTGGAGCTCAGACTCGAGTATTTCTGTGTTTTGGCCTGTAAACCACAGTAACTCGGCATCATTTCATTTTTAACTATCAAATTACTGAAGGGTGATACGACTGATTCTTCACTGCTGTTCACTTCACACTTTGTTTAAACTTAATTATGAATTTCAAATGTTGTAAAAACATGAAACTTATTAATGTAAACAATCACTTTAGCTTTCGGAAACAACTGCACAAAATGTTCTTTACGAAAGGCATGCGTTTTCTTGTTAATAATTAAAACATTGTCCTGCCTGTTGTTTTGATGCTCATTTACTTTGCATTAAGCTCCTATCACAAAATCACTCGTTCTGTCACTCAGTCTCCTGCACTCATGTAAATGTTTGAAGGGTTTGTCCTTTTTAGTGTTTTTAAATGCTAATGCTAATAAATGAAAAAGGAATTGACTTTCTCTCTTAAATTAATCTGATACTTGCGAATGTGTTCACATTGAAGGAGTGTTCAAAGAGAACCGGATCAGGATTCTGATGGAATTGTCACCAGGTTTTTTTCTGTTTATTTATTTATTTAAATATTTGGTTTATTGTTTTATTCCTTTATTAGACCCATGTTTTCATGTCTACAACAAACACACACATTAAACCCTCAAGTACTCCACCAGACTCACTATATACATCTGCACATGTAATGTGTTTGTATCAATGATGTTGAAAGTCTCAAAAGTTGTGGGCCCTACGTGCCATTTATGGATCAGAATTCCAACCCCACTCAGCAGGTTACTACAGAGTCACGTGACTACATGAACACCCCCTTGTGTTTGTACCCTAGACCCTGCAGTGTGTGTGTGTGTGTGTACACACTCTTTCTGTGGAGGAGGCTACATCTCTCTGCAGGCTGTAGATCAGCAAGTGGGAGAGGTTTACGCAGCAAGTGGGAGGTCTTCGCATCACCAATGAATAGTTAGGATCAGGGATGCCCAGAGATACACTTCTTGGTAGAGGGGTGTTGAGAGATGGCTGTCCGGCTTTTTGAGGGAAAGGAACATGCTTCTTCATACTGGAGATACAGAGTGTCACCTCCTCCAGAACTTATCAACAAGGTCCTGACATTTCTCAAGGCACATGTAAGATTTTTTATTAAATATTTAAAGTTTGCTTGTTTGTAAGCTGCATTTTCCCTCGGATTAAGGTCCCCCAGGTGCAGTGCCATTTATCTCATCTACAGCATTCTGCAAAAGTTTTATGCCTTTGTTTTTTCTCATTAAAATAGACCTGGAACCTATAAAAACCCTAACCCATAGCTTAAAAATATATGCAAAATCACCCCATTATTTTCTATACTGTCTGTGTGTGTGTGTGTGTGTTTAAAGGGAGATTCAGTGTGTGAGCTGGCGGTGGATGTGGGCTGTGGCTCTGGTCAGGGGACAGTTCTGTTGGCCCAGCACTTCTCTCGTGTGGTGGGGACGGACATCAGTCCGGCTCAACTGGAGCAGGCGCTTCAGCACAGCACCGCCCCCAACATCTCTTACAGGTTTATATAAAACTCTTATAAAAACAAACAGCTCATTCCAGAAAGAGTTTCGTGCTGGTCTGTTGGTTTAGCTGGTCACTCTGCAGGGTCATTGCTGGCCGACCATCACAACGCCGTCCCGCACACTTCGTATCCTCTGAAGATCAACACTGAAATTATATTAACCTTTATTCAAATTAAACATGGTTCTTCAATCAGCAGAAACATTGTGGCAGGGATTTCCCACAGTTTTGGGAACTGAAGCCATCCACACAGTAAAGTAATAGTTATTCTGCACACTTTGCACGGGAGGCCGTGCTCGGGAATTTCAGAACGGCTTTGAAAGACTTTACTCTGAATCTGGGTCACTCCACTGGGACTGGAACAATAGATGAGTCCCCAGTGTCTAAATTAAAAAGAGGACCTCTGTCCTGTTTTTAATTGCACACACACACACTTCTGAATCTCACATACTCAGAGTAATTACAGTAGGCAACCACACTATAGTTTTTATTAATCCACCATTTCTTGGTCAGTTAACTCAGCAAATTTGGACATCATTCCAACTTTAAACGTGTGTCTTATTGGTGACAAGTGGGTTGTTCACGTGCACTCACCTGCTACGCTCATTTCTTCACTACCCCCTCCCCATTCATATGAGTTGTTTAAATAGCTCTAATGGTTTATATATTATATCCCCACTCCCCAACTCTGTCCCTCTTTCTGGGGACTTTCAGGGAGTGTCCCGCTGAGGATCTGCCATTTGAGAATGGGTCTGTGGATCTGGTGACTGCCATGTCCTCATTCCACTGGTTCGATCACCCCCAGTTTCTTCAGGAGGCCGACCGTGTCCTGAAGCCCGGTGGCTGCCTGGCCATTCTCAACTACAGCCTGGACCTGGAGCTGAGCTATGGACACTGCTCCAGGGAACTCAATCTTATCTGTAAAGAGGTAGATATTATATTTTTTTTCCTTTTTCCGCGTCTATACTTGATCTTTAAAAAAAAACCCACACGTTGAAAAATACTGCTAAAAGCCAGAATATTTGTGAAATACTTGTTTATTTTCAGTTGCTTCTCATCCAGAAATGAGAGCAGTGAGAGAAAGGTGTTAAAACAGCATGTTGCCGCAAGGAAAGTGAGATGAGAGAGGAGGCGGTCGCTAACAGGACTAGAGTTAACACTGCAGTACTTTTAACTTCTTAAAAATCCAGGTCCCCCTCCCTGTTTTCTGCCTGAAATGACATACCCGTATCTGGAGGCTTCCTGCTCAGGCAGTGAATAAACTAGAGGCATTATCATGATTTAATTTGACAGAAGACCCTTCAAAATATGTAAGAGAATCATTTACAAGTCTAGAAATGTACCTGAACTGGTCAAAATCTGATTGGGGGGGGGGTGGTTCTGATTATAAACTGAATGGTTAACCACTACAATACCATGCAAACAGACAGATATCAGCTCAAGGATTCCTGGTAGCACACATGCTTTTCAGATTACTCTATTTACCCTAAAAGCTGTATAGTCAAATGGAGAATTCCATGCCACTGTACACACTGAAATGCGAGCCGTGTATTGTGATGGATTGGCACAAATATGAACCTTCCCAACCCTAATAAATAGTACATAGCGAATATATTTTACTTCTGTTTCTACAGTTTTACGACTCCCTGCAGTCTCACAGACACTCGCACCTCGGCCCCGGCTCCCGGGTGTTGTACGAACAAATTTATAACTCTCTGCAGTATCCAGTCAAAGAGTGGTAAGCATCATCTTCACTTGAAGGTTTTTAGTTCTGAGTGAGTCCAGACTGAAGGGTCCAGACCTGCTTTAGGAGGAGGACTGCCCTTTCTCTAATGCACTAATATAGATTAGTAACCCATCAGGAACATCACTGCAGTGAAACAAGTGAATAGGACACCTGCCGATATCCATCTCCTTGCTATTAGTTTACAATGTTTATAATCATGTTCCTTCCAGCTGTTTTGTTATCATTTCACATTACACCCACTGTGTGCTGTGACTGGTTAAGACTGCACTGTCTCTAGATTGTACAAGTACGATAACAAACAGGCAACAGCGCAAGAATTAGTTGCATTTATGAAAAGATTTAAGGCTGATTTTTCACATGGGATTGCCAGGTATTCACAAAGATATGCACAAAGAGTACAGGTTTTTACCCATGCCAAGTTATATTTAGTAAGGCTTGTACAAAGCAAAAAAATGTTTTTTAAAATAAAAAGTAAATAAAATATTTATTAAAGCTGCCCCTCTTACTGTTACCCGTCTCTCTGTTGGGTCTAACTCAGGGAGCCCAGTTACTGGACGCAGCAGGTTGTCCCTCTGTCAAGATACATTGGAATGATGAAGTCGTTCTCCTGTTACCAGCTGCTTTTACAGAAAGATCCAGAGGAGGCGCTCAGACTCTCCCAGGACATCACACAGAGGTCTGTTTCTCCCCCTCAGCAGTACAGAGGGGGTATTGCATTAATTTAGCTGGAGTGAGTAAGACGACTACAGACAAGTGTTTGTAAACAGTGACTTTGTAGATGTACGTTGTTTAATTAATTTGGCTTGTCAAATTACTGTTTATCATCATCATGATATTTTTAACGCTACTCCTCCTGGAGTTCATGCTATGGCCATGAAACTTCATAGGACCGTAGATCCTATACCAACTTAGGTTGCAAAATGGAAATTTTTTCCCATAGGAATGCATTGGGCAAAATTTCAGCCTGTTCCAACTTGGTCAGTTTTGAAGCTACGCCCATAAAATTTCACACAGTCAGACCTGGGCACACTGGGACCCCGTCACATTGAAAATCAGACTTCATGCACTCATCCGTCCTGTTTTATACCTCCATTCACTTGAATGTGGAATGTCTACAGTGTGTGTGATGTCATTGCACTCTAGCTCCTCTGCCCGGAAAACCATTTTTCACTTTCCAGCCGAAAGTGTGTTTGTGTGTTTTTACACTGCGATAACAAACAATTCTTGCTCATTCTGCACAGTTCTTCTGCTCCAAATCAATTGCCAAAGGGTTCTTTTTCGTACAATGTGATTAGTTTTTCAATGTGGGGTATGGTTTTCATACAGCACTTGGTCCTCTCATAGGAAATCTATGGCAGAACTTTCTGGAACACTGACATTTAACTGCCACTCTCTCACAGACAATACACACAGAGCCTAATACATAGGAATAACAGCATATTCCACTGACTTAAGGAAGGATAAATGTGGCTGGATACTTAAGGTGGAATGTAAAATTCCAGCAGAAGTTTATTAATCAAAGTAGTATATATATAATGGGTGTCTTTTTAAAGTGGGAGGGGTTTAAGGTGTCGGTTTATTTGGCATAGTCTTGACTTAAATGTGGAAACTTAAATAAAATTATTATTGTTTTTTTAAGATGGCCGGCAAAATATTGTGGCAGGCTTTTTAAGGTGGAATTTCTTTTTAAATGTGACCATTTTAATGAAGAGGTCACTTAAGGTGGATTTTTAATGTGGATATTAGAAAGATTTGCCTATAAATGTAACATCATAGCTATTACACAGCATATACGCTAATGTTGGTAGTAATAAGTGACAAGCAAAATTCACAAACTTTCACCCTCTAGTTTCTCTTTAAAATTTGTACATTTTACAGTGGAGAGTTTATAGGAAATATTCAAATGAGCAAAGATATTAGATGATTATTTTTCACTTGTTTAAGAGAGAAAGAGAAATACTAAGGCAGATGTACTGCTGAACTCAATCTGCTTACTTTAGTTACACAACAGACTCTTGGTCAATGAGTGATCCACTGACCTCTAGAGACTAAGAAAATAAAGCAGCTCTAAGCCACTGGGTGCTGAGCAAGAAGATTTTAAAATAAAGGAAAAAAAAACAGAAAGAGGTGGCAAGAGTGGGGAGAAGGAACAAGAGATACAGAGACAGACAAACCCAAGACATAACACTCTAGGGCTTTTACTAAATTACCATCTCAGTCTGTCAAGGCTCTCCACAAAGAGAACACCAGACTGAGCACTGAGAGAAAGAGAGAACTAATTAAGTAGAGCTCCTCCAGGTGTTTTGGATTGTCCTGATTAGAGTCAGCAGCCTCATCTCTGTCTTCCCCTCGTGGTGGGAATAGTTATAACTTGTTACATATTCTCTCTTACAACAATAATTAAATCAAAAAATAAAACAGCCCAGCTTCCAGTCGATGGCATGTTTATTTTCACAGCTATTTATTTCACTAAAGTTTTATTAGCACTTTATCCACAATGTTTTATTTAGCTCTTTGAACACAATTCCAAAATAATCATTAAAAATTCCCAGAAATAAATACGGGTCATTAGATGGTCAATCAGATTTTCAGAGGTCAGAGTTCCCAAATCTGGAACCACATCCCGGATAAAAGGTAAAATAATAACTTTACAGAAGGGGAAAAGTGTCCCTAGGTGTGAGTAAATGTGAGTGTGTGTGCATGTGTGTCAACCTGCAAAGGACTGGCGCCCCCTCCAGGGTGCATTCCCACATTGCACCCAGTGATTCTGGGTAGGCTCCGCACCCACCGCCACCTAGAACTAGACAAGCGCTTACAGACAATGAATGAAATGCAAGATTTTGTCTCAACAGAATATTTTCATGTCTGTAGGTGAAGTTCAGGCGCAAATTATAACAAAAACACAGTTTAAAATATACAGTGGAACCTCTACCTACGAACTTGATCCGTTCCGTGACCCGGTTCGTAAGTGGAAAAGTTCGTTTCTCGAGTCAATTTTCCCCAATATTTAAAATAATGGAAAAGCAATTAATGTGTTCCAGCCCCCACCCCGAAAGTCACCCTTTTTGCACTGATATATGTTTACAACAGTCTCAAATTAGTAAATAAATACATGTAGCGTTACTAAAAATAAAAAAGAAATACAGTGGTAACAGTAATAAAAAAGAAATAATAAAGTTTTAAGTGGTTACACATCGCTACCTTGAAGACGTGACGACTGGCTGGAGGAGTAACACAGGCACTGGCTGTATGGCGGGAGGTGGGGGGTGGTGGAATAACGGAGAGTAGGCGGTGAATGTGGGGAGACGAAGCGTAGATACGGCTTAACTTCGCACGAATTTCGATGTCTGCTATTTACACTAATGCTAAATTACTAAAACTACAATTTGCTTCTTAAAAGCTCACTCAGGTCTGGGCACGCTGGGAGACTCGCCTATTGGGGTCAGTGGCCATTTCCAGCCGCCGGCTCAGGTTTGTTTCTAGAGTCATGGTTCGTTGGTGGGGGCAAATCTTGGAAAGTTCGTTAGTATAGGCGTTCATTAGTAGAGGTTCCACTGTATTTCAAAACTTTATAAATAATCTAGTAAAACCACTGGGCCATAAAACCACTATCACCATGGCAACACAAGGCCCCATTGGCTGGTACTGTGGCTAATGCTGATGATTTTTCAGAGCTAACTTTTAAATCAGATAAAACAATGTGAATCTGATACATTCATATCAGATGACATCTCTCTCTCTCTCTCTCTCTCTGACTCTTTACTCTAGACTCCTGTCTGCGATGAAAGTGACATCCCTAGAAACCGAGGTCACGATGGCGGTCCGCTACTTTTACCTTTTGGCTTGTAAACCCCCGTCTCAGTGATTTTCTCCAAGAAGTGGATCTCTGGTTTTCAAGCTGCTGTTTCTGACATGTTTTACTGCAAAATACCATCCGCAATAAATGTTTTATTCATAAATCCAATACTGTACCTTTCTCCTAAGCAAAACAGCTGCTAAAAGTCTATTACATTTGACTGTAACATTTGTAAAAACTCACTTCAGCCTCCACAAATCCTTGTCCTCATGTCTTGTGCTCCATTAACTGTATTATTTCAGAAGATGTGGCCGGCCAAAGTTGCAGTAAGCTGCCTCCTGTTTATACAAGCTCATTGTTTTGACATCATAACTATACTGAGTGGTTATATGGTAAATACTGTTTTATGGCTCATGTTACATGTATGGACTGGGTAGTGCATGTTTAAACTTTATCTAAGACAGTGTCACATCTTGAAAGAGTGAGTTTTGTCCATGGTATGAACCCTTTAATGGATAAACGATAACTCACAGACCGTCCAGAGTCTACGTTTTGCTGTGTCTCTTTCTTAGCAGCCCGATATGGAACAAGGAGACCTGTGTGTAGAGCCATTCATCATCCAGACCAAGCCTTCACCCACAGAGTTGCTCTGAAACAATGGGCTGGGTGGAACTCCAGCTGGAGGTGAAGGATGGACTCGTTGGCTCTAATTGCACCCAGGTTACGTTCGAGCCACAGTCCAACTCTAACTGCCTCGATTTTCTCATCGACTCGTCTCCTCTGGATAAAGACGCGAGTCAGACTCTCCTTCCTGGAACCTAAAAGACCAAGGACAAGGACCACGGACGGCTCTTGCAGGGTTCTTCTGAGTTTTGATGGAATATATGCATACATATATATATATATATCAATGGTGGTGAGGGATCGTTCTCAGTGACACTGACATGGTGGTGGTGGTGTTGTGCTGGTACGAGTGGATCAGACACAGCAGTTGCTGCTGAAGTCATTAAACCTCTCAGTGTCACTTCTGGATTGAAAACACCAACCGAAAACATCCAGCCGACAGCATACTGTGTGTTAAGGTGCACCTTAATTACTCATCTTGTGAGTAATCTGGTCAGGTGGATCAGACACGGCAATGCTGCTGGAGTTTTCAGACACTCTGTTCACTTAAAAGACTTGACTGAGAATAGTCCACCAACCAAAAATATCCAGCCAGTAGTGTATATATATGGCTTACCTACTTAACGGTAATGTCAGGAGAGTCCACTAGAGGTCGGTGTTGTACAGTGTTTCTGTGCAGTGATGAGCACCAGAGACTCTGCGCTCTATTTCAGAGAAGTCTGCAGGGTTATTCTACACATCTCCAGAGTTCAGTCCTAGTAACTGGTGACAACACTTGTGTTTTAAATGTCAGCTTTTCTCTTTCTACAATGACTCCCAAACAATGAAGGACTTAAAGGAACACTACGTAATATCTGTACCTTAAAGAAGAGAGCCTCTGTTACTCCTGTTCAGGGCTCAGCACTGCAGAAACTGCACTATGTAACTTTGGCAGGAAGGTAGAACAACATCTTTACTTTGCCGCTCCCTTTATCTCAGAATAGTCCTGTATAAGTGAATTACACCCCGCAACGGTAGGAGGAGCCCAGGAGCAAAAACACCAAATGTCACCTAGTGTTTCTTTAAGAAAGCGAATTATCTTCATCCTCAGAAATGGCTCCTGATAAATGAAGGACCTGTACTTAAAGGTACACTAGGCAATTTCCTCAAAGTGTTTGTTTGTGTTAATACAGTTAATCTGATTAGCCACCAGAGATAGCACATCCCAGATCGAAGTGTATTAGCTAGTAGTGTATTAGTTAAGACATCAAGGGATCTAGGGGCCAAATCAAACATCTAGTGGCCTAACAGGTGAACTGCAACAACATAGGCAGCCATTCTGGAATGGAGTGTGGTTTTCAAACAGGTTTTCTCCAGCCCAGACTGCACATGTGCTGATATCTTGCTAAAAAGACTTGTTTGTTCATAATTTACAGTTTATTTGTGCAATTTAGAACATGAAGTAAGATCGTGTAGAGCACCTTTAATGGCTATTTTGATCAGGAATGACAGAAATATAAGGAGGTTTCTGACTTTGGCTCAATAATGTATATATGGCATATAATTTTACAGGGTTTTATATTAGTTGCCATGGTTATGATGTAGAGATACTGCCAATGGGGTGAAAGAGAAGTGTGTGTGTGTGTGTGTGTGTGTGTGTGTATGTATGCACATTTCTGCTCTGCTATAACCAAATCAACCTGTGTATCAGATGAAAGCACATAATTAAAAGTATTCACACAATGTTTGTTTAGCTGGAGGTTAGCAAATTCCCGAAAGGATCTGGACAATTTCTCATGCAACATTTCTTCTGAAATGAAGGGCATTTATCAGGCATCTGTCCGCTCTTGGCTGCAGTAACAGCTTCTATTCCTCTGGAGAGGCCTTACTCTAGATGCTGGAACATTACTGTGAGGATGAGATTGCATTCATCTACAAATATCCATGAGGTGATGTTGTGTGATTAGCTCTGGATTTCAAATTCTACTCCAGCTCTCCACAAACGTAGTGAATGGTGCCAGCAATGCAATGCCATAGCAACCATCTGGAACACTATAGCAACCACTCAGCTATCCCTTAGCAACCACCTGGAATGTGAGAGCAGGAAATTAGCAATTGCCTAGCAATAACTAGCATCCAGCGAGAACACTATAGTAACCAATTAGCGGTTTCATAGCAACAGTTTGAAACATGATAACATCCACTCACAACTTACATAGCAACCATCAGGAACACCCACCTTGTGAACTACAGCAACCACTTAGTAATTGTCTAATGATCACTTGGAACACTATAGCAATCACTTAACAATCCCTTAGCAAGCACTAGGAAAATGATAGCAACCACTTTGCAATCCCCTAGCAACCATCTGGAATACCATAGCAGGCAATTAATCAGAACACCGTAGCAACCATTTAGCAATCAATTAGCACCCAGCTGGAACACTATAGCAACCAATTTGAACTATTTGAAACATGATAACAACCACCCAGTAATCCCATAGCAACCACCTGGAACACCCATCCTGTACACCACAGCAACAATTTAGCAATTGCCTAGCAATCACTTGAAACACCCTACCTGCTGCTTAGCAATCCCCTGACAACCACATAAAGCACCAAAACAATCACTAATCAATCCTCTAGCAACCACCTAGAACTGTATAGCAACCTTTTAGCAAGCCCCTAGCAACTGTTTGAAACATAATATCAACCTTTGAGAAATCCCATAGCAATCATCTGGAATACTATAAAAACTACTGAGCAATTCCCTAGCAACCAACTGGAACTCCGTGGTGACCACTTACAAATCCCCAAGCAACAACCTGGGACACCTTAGCTCTTACCCTTTCTCACTAAGAGCTCCTTCTTTCTTGCCCCTTTTATCTTAGTGGTATTGCCTTATACGTCCTGTGAATCTAGAACCTGTTCCTCTGACAGAACCCTGCTTGGTCTTAATGATACACTGCCCACCACAAGCCCTTTATAACAGACTCCAGTGCTGGAAGTTTTGCTCCAGTGACTCAGTAGCCTATAGCTACATTGGAGCTGGCAGCAGAAGGCAGCCTTTTTAATTGGTTACGAACATTTCCATCACACTGGGGGCCAGAGGGGCTGAGCCACAGGGGCCGAACTCTGTTGAGTCATCTTCCCCATCCTGCAAGACGTATTAATGCAAACTCACCACATCAGCCAACCTTTGGCTCTGTGCAATTTCCCTGGAAGATAAATCTCCAAGAAACATTTGCTTATTCTGAGAGAGACGCACCACATCAGTGCTCCCAGATCTGACCGCGGGGAGAGGTAAACGAAAGTGTGGAGGAGATTATTTGTCACATGTGTCATGGAAGTGTCTCGATTGCAATGAAAAACATATGAGATTTTGGTGCTCTAAAGCCCACCTGAGGAAATTATTCTCTCAGACAAACAAAAAGAGTAAGGAGAAAGTAGCAAATATAACCATAAAGAAACTGTAGCCAATGGTGCCCTGCATATTTTTTAGCCCACTTTCACTCCATCCATCCATTATCTGTAACCCTTATCCAATTCAGGGTCACGGTGGGTCCAGAGCCTACCTGGAATCATTGGGTGCAAGGCGGGAATACACCCTGGAGGGGGCGCCAGTCCTTCACAGGGCAACTTGACACTTTTGAGTCGACAATCCACCTACCAACGTGTGTTTTGGACTGTGGGAGGAAATCGGAGCACCCGGAGGAAACCCCCGCAGACACAGGGAGAACACACCAACTTTCACAGACAGTCACCCGGAGCGGGAATCGAACCCACAACCTCCAGGTCCCTGGAGCTGTGTGACTGCGACACTACCTGCTGCACCACCGTGCTGCCCCCACTTTCATTCTACACTTTAATTCTCAGGGACCCCACAGAGCAGGTCAGTTACACTGACATGGTGGTGGTGTGTTTCTGTGTGATGCACTGATGAGTGGATCAGACACAGCTGAGGCTGCTGGAGTTTTTAAACTCCCTCATTGTCACTGCTGGACTGAGAATAGTCACTTAATCAAAAACATCCAACCAACATGGACCTCCATCACTCTGAGTGTGTTTACATGCACTTAATTATCTGATACCTGCACAAATCTTGCTTAGCAACAGCCAATAATCTCACAGAAAGATATGAAATAAACATCCTGCTGCGGCTTTTTATAAACATGGACCAAACCGCTGCTGAGACAGAGATGAGCTTTTTTAAAACAAGCATCTGTTCTTGGGCGCATCATGTCCCTCTGTTATAGACCGAGACCGAGCTTCTGGAAGCATGTTCGGGATAAAGACTGGGGGGGCAGGTGGTACGTCATGAATTGTGAGACACAGAACAGTTACAATTCTACACTTGCGCAGACGAGACATCCAAAAGTATTTAGGGTATGAGTAAACATGCACTGAGAGATCAGACTACTGAGCTTTCTTCATCTGATTCTAGACCTTACTTCAGTCTCAGAAATTGGAATCTGCTGTTGACATGAGCACTAGAATAATGGTGGATACCAGCTGAGGGAGATCCAGGGGTAAAATGCTAGAAATGGTCCATTATGGCATTTTTATCCATCCTCAGAACTGCACTAAATCTATGAGAAGTTTTAAAACCCCAAATCCAAAAATCTCAAACCACTCGACCAGCACAGACAGCTTTGAATTTCCTAGAACCCCAAAAGAACAGTCTGGGGTGTTTCTCTGCTTGCAGTCCCAAACCTGTTCGGATTCACAGATGTGCCTGCAAACCGAGGCATCTGTTAACACTGCTGCAACATCTGGCACAAGAGTTCATATCTCTGTTCATCAAGAATTCACAAATAACTAATATGAATTTAAATGGGACATGATAATACACTTTTTTCACAAGGAAACATCTGCTTTGACCTGCTTTAGTCAAAACACCACAAGGATCAACCCCACAGCAGTGTTCTCCCCCTGTCTAAACAGCCCTGTTCTGAACGCCTGCTTTCAGCACCTGTTTCTTTAAATGATAACGAGCTGCTCGCTGTTCACCCCGACCCTGAGGTCACAGCAGTGAGGAGCGAGGAGCAGAAGCTGTGGTTCATTTTCTCTGTTTTTACTCAGTGCCCTTATTTCACATGGAGTAGTGACCTACATCGTATCCCAATACACTGCTACAACTACAGTGTTTACTCTTGTAATTACACAAGTGTATCTTCGTAGTTACAAAATTGGACATAACTTTGGACTGGGTTTACTGGCTCAATCATCCTTGACCCTTTTTAGGCTGTAGAGGGCACTTGGTGTTAAAGCGTGTAAAGCAATGAAGTAGATGATGCAGATACAAGGCTCTGTCCTAACAGCGATGCGATGCAAATTCTGAATGATAGCATCTCAAATAGAGCAGAAAACCCCACACCGTCAGAGGAATCTCTTTTCACTCACATCCCCTCAGGCACAACAAGATCAGGGCCCACACAAATCACAAAGAGCAACCGTCTTCAAATATAACGACATGACAGGGGTCGGCTGATGCAAAATTTATTAAAAAAAAAAAACAAAGCAAACAAAGCAGTAAAAGTGAATGGGAATCCATTTGTGAAGGAGAAAGCACTTGAAAAAAAGGTGAAGGTGAAAAAGATGAATAAGAGTAAGAGCTCATGGATAAGAGCATGAATAAATCCCGCGGTGCCCCGGCTCCCTGCGCCCAGGTAGAGTCTGCGGCTCTGACACAGTCCTGCTGAGGCAGCAGATGAAACATAAGAGCGATTGTACCCAATTACACAAGGCTCCCACGCGGAGAGAGCAAGCTGCTGGCCTTCGCACACACGGCCTTCGCCACACTGTCGTTCCTTTTGATGGCACACGTCCAGGATCCTCGCAGATGTGCTGTACGTCGGCAGAAAGCTAATGCTCTCCAGTGGCTAGAAAAACAATACAATATAAAGGAGCACACGCTGATCACCTCCAGCTTCTAATGCACAGCAATAAAGGGGTGAGATTTTAGTTTTGCTCGGAGGCGAGGGTTTAAATATACTCTTTATTCATTATTCTGTGATTTTAGTCTCGGCTGAATACAAACTTATTCCTATAAAACGAGGACTAGACATTAATCCAGATCAAATGAGTAGTAGCAGTTGTAGTAGTACTAGAACAGTTTCGTGTTTAATTAGGTATATCATAATTACATCAACACAATATCAACAATGGCGACAACAAAACAACAATGATTCTAAAAAAAACATGAATGCGTTAAATACTCACATTCATTAACGTACGTAATAATTCTTAATTATTATTCTCGTTCACTTTGATAAAAAAAAAAATAAAATAAAACACAAGATTTTTGGTGCTGCTGTTGTGCGCGCTCGTTGCCATGGTGATGTCGTCACGGCATCATTCACCACTCATGCTCAGCTTTCAAAGGGAATGAGAGGAAACTAATCTGATTGGCTACTGCATGTCTAACCACGCCTACTCTGTCGACATCCCACCAACAGTCCAACACCAACAGATACTTTGAATTAAACTCATTTGAATGCTGTCCTCATTTGAATGCCGCTCATTTGCATAATGCTGATGCTGCCCAGGTGTATCTCAAACTCCATGATCCCTCTAAAGATGCGTTTAAGGGGAAAGCATGTGCCTGTTTATGAATGTAAGAGACATGCAACTCTACATGTTCTTAATAAGTTTGTTATAGAAGCCCTGTTATAGGGGCAAACATCTCTGGAGCAGTTCAATGCCAGGGGTCAGCTAGAGGGGCATACATCTCCCCAGCACTGGGTTGTGGAGCAGTGGGACCAATTTATACCTTAGAGATCACATAGGGTGCAAAATGTAAAATCCAACATCAGTATGTGACCTCAGATGTTCCTAGAGTCAGTTACTGCCCTTCGTTTCAAAAGAAAAGCTGGAAAAGCAGGTGTTTAAGAGCTTATGGTCAACTGAGACTGAAACTAACAACTCTGATATGGAATTATCTGTTGATTATGGCTTCAATAACATGATCAGTCCAGATCCTTCAACACCAAGGAGTTCAGTCACAGATTAAGCCTGAGCCCAATCTGAGTCATCTTCAGCTCTGCCAAAGTCCTGGATTAGCATCAACCCATGACCAGGAAACTGGCCCAATGTAGTGCTTTCTAAAGAAAATATGAATATCCAGGCTATTAATCGTGCATACAAAACAATACAGGCCAATACAAGCCTGGCCAGTTTCCCAGCAGTGTCATGGTTTTATTTCCCTTCAAAAGAGTTTATTCAATAACAGTCGTAGCTGTTTTATTTTGAGTTTATTCCTGTTCCTTCGGTAACTGCTTCATACTGATCAGAGCTGTGGGGGTCAGGAGGTTGTAAGACAGGAACTGATCCTGGATCACAGGGCATCACACACTTACTTAAAGACGATGTAAACACATGAAACTTTAATCTCTCCCATCCCATGAGGACTGAGACTGGAGTTGCCAAACTATCATATGGACAACAGGTCAAAGAGGCATTTCACTTTTGGACAAGATGTTTTTTCTTGAAAGAAAGATGAATGGAGAGGGCACACTGAGCATCTTCCTGAACTCATTTCGATACAGGAATATCAAAAGACCATCATGATAACAGCTGCCATCAAGAAGGAGGATAAAAATAGCTTTTCGCTTCGTGTTCTGACAGATGGACTCGCTCGGGCCTCCGGGACGAATCGAGCGCCAGAGCCAAGTGTCAGCTGTGTCTCTTGATTAGCTTAATCACTCCCAGCCTTACGCTCACCTCCTTATATCCTCCTGATTTCACAACAGACCCTAGGAAAAGACAGGGAGATCTGTCTTTGGCTCTTTGAGGTGTAAAAGATTAAGTGCTTTATAAAAACCAGCAAACAACAAAATACAATCTTAGAAAAAGGATAAAGCACTCAGACCGAATTCAGACACAGACCAAGCATTCAGAGGAAAGTCAAACTAAACATAGACAAAAAGACTTCTCGATGACGTACTCTCGAAAAAAACATCAACAAAGCAAAATGTCCAGGAGCATGAGGCTCAGAAATCAGACAAAACACACACAACATTCAGAGAAACGTCAGACAAAACAAAAAAAAAAAAGAGGTGTAAGTGTTCAGAGCGGTTTAAAAAACAACAAACCCCCAACTAGCAAGTGGTTTAAAAACAGACAAAACACTGAGACAAACTCAGACAAAATAGACAAAAAGTTCAAGCTAAATTCAGACCAAACAGAAAGGAACAGACAGTTTATGAACAACAACAAACAAATAATCCATAGGAGGTTGAGGTTTGAACAAAAGGAGACAAAATGCTCAGATAAATTCAGACAAAACCAGCAGCAGGTAGTGTCACAGTCACACAGCTCCAGGGACCTGGAGGTTGTGGGTTCGATTCCTGCTCCGGGTGACTGTCTGTGAGGAGTTGGTGTGTTCTCCCCGTGTCTGCGTGGGTTTCCTCCGGGTGCTCCGGTTTCCTCCCACAGTCCAAAAACACACGTTGGGAGGTGGATTGGTGACTCCAAAGTGTCCGTAGGTGTGAGTGAATGTGTGTGTGTTGCCCTGTGAAGGACTGGCGCCCCCTCCAGGGTGTATTCCTGCCTTGCGCCCAATGATTCCAGGTAGGCTCTGGACCCACCGTGACCCTGAACTGGATAAGCGCTTACAGATAATGAATGAATGAATGAATATAGGGGTGGTTTCCCAGACAGGGGTTAAGCCTAGTCCTGGACTACACAGCATTCTGAATGGTGTTTTTCCATTAAAAGTAGAATATATTCCTGGACTAGGCTTAATCCCTGTCTGGGCAACTACCCATTAGAACATAGCCATTTAGAAATAACTGAGTTTAGAGAAAATAACAGAAAAAATACTCAGACAACATTCAGACTAAACAGAGGAAGCTGTTTCTGTAAAGAAGCGACAGAAAGGTGGGATCGAAGGCAAGGACGGAGGGACAGATGTGTGTTTGAAATGTGCTGGAGGAAGGCTGAGCTTCAGCCTCGCGAGAGAAGTGAGCTCATCAGATGAAAAGAGGAAAAATGCAGCTGAAGGAGAGTTAGTCACCTCTGAGCCTGAGAGTGAATGTGGTGGTGTTGGGGGGGGGGGGGTGATGTCAGAAGACGCCTGGAGAAGTCTAAAGCCCTGAAGCAGCACGAATCATGACAGAAATACAGCTGCACTAACCTGAATACTGTACAAGTGAACAATGACACCGTTTCTTCAATGACCCGTCTGATCATTAGACAATACAATGTGTACTAAATATAGCACACACTGAATTTCTGACACCTACCCAGTGTGAAGCAATCAGCTCTAACTGTAACTATAAATCCAGCCTTAAAACTAAGGTCCAAATCATTCAAAGTGACTTTGCCCTCCTTTTTTGTAAATACATTGCTGTGAGCATCTGATTGTTGCTCCACAATCTTTATTACTGAGGTCAGCTGCTGAAGAATGACCTGGATTGCATCTAATGGACTAATGTATAACATCAGTAATGCTCTTGTGGCAAAGTAAAGCAAATCAAAAATGCCGTAGAGATTGAGACTTGTGATTCTGCCCTGAGCTACAGACGTCAGTCAAAATAATCTCTGGGTTTCCATCTGAAAAACGGTGTTGTGCAGAATAATGAAAAGCAAACAGCGGCCCTCGTGGTGCAGCCTGACGTAGTGATCTGTATCAGTGCTGCCCTTTTCCTGGTCCACCTAAATCTCATAATACATTATGTACTTAGTGGACACCCACATCCAGATTTATGCCTCCTTCCTTTCCTGAACTATCCGTCATTAAAAACTACAATAGAGCGGCTCAAGGGACCGGGCACAGTGCTGCAGGACCCAGCAGACGCAGGGTTAATAATCTAAGCTGGAGGAATAGTGATCACAATCTAATTTAGATAGAAACGAGAACTAGAGGGGGAAAGTTGAGTTTGGCTGGTGACATATTGCTAGCATCGCTGCAACATTACCTTAGCTTATCTTAAGTCTTCTATCTTAAGTAAATGACCACTTAATCGAAACTCTCACATTGAAAAGTCTGTTAAAAGGTCTCCCATTATATTTTGCAGGCCACCTTTAAAAATGCCCTCCTTAAAAAAATCAGCTATTTTATTTAGGTTTCCACCCTAACTAAGTGACCAATACATAGAGATGGTCACATTAAAAATAAATACCGCATTAAAAAGACTCCCATTGTAATTTGCTGGCCACATTAAAAAATGTCCTCCTTAAAAAAATCAGCCATTTTATATAGGCTTCCTCCTTAAGGTAGGACGGTAAGGTGGACCCACTCTATGGAGCATAAACTGGTTCATTCAGGGACCCCAAGGGCAACGTGAACTACATCAGGGCAAATTAACGTTTAAAAGAAATGTTAATATAGTAATCAACGACTTAAATGTTGTTTTGCAAATGTTTGCTGCTAAAAGTTCCTTAAGCAGAAAAAAACCAGCTGGAAACAAGCCGGGAACCTTTTATTTCTCCAAACTGTGTGATGTACAGAAACTGACAGCTACAAAATAGCCTCGGCTTTCATTTACCGACTGCTTCTAAACGTCAGGATCATCTGCATTTTGCTGAAAGGAGCCTGCAGTTCGTCTTCAGGAGCGTCCCGAGCTCTAGCTGAGCCACAGGAGCAGCGTGTTAGACCCTGAACTCAATTATTCATCTGAGGAAGCTGCACAGAGCAGATACGTCCAAAAGAAAATCCCATTCAGCAACTCTCTAAAAGATAACCTTTCATCCACAGCTGCCGGCTGAAAGAGACCAACGGCAAAGTCCAGAATTCAATCCACCCAAACAGCCCAAATAAAACCCAACCCACTCCCACATGGAAGAATATCCCCATGACCCTATAAAGATCCTACAGAGCCTTTTATACTTTTTTATACCCTATAGACCCTTTTATACTTTTTATACCCTATAGACCCTTTTATACTTTGTATACCCTAGAGACCCTTTTATACTTTTTTATACCCTATAGACCCTTTTATACTTTTTATACCCTATAGACCCTTTTATACTTTTTATACCCTATAGACCCTTTTATACTTTTTATACCCTATAGACCCTTTTATACTTTTTATACCCTATAGACCCTTTTATACTTTGTATACCCTAGAGACCCTTTTATACTTTTTTATACCCTATAGACCCTTTTATACTTTTTATACCCTATAGACCCTTTTATACTTTGTATACCCTAGAGACCCTTTTATACTTTTTTATACCCTATAGACCCTTTTATACTTTTTATACCCTATAGACCCTTTTATACTTTGTATACCCTAGAGACCCTTTTATACTTTTTATACCCTATAGACCCTTTTATACTTTTTATACCCTATAGACCCTTTTATACTTTGTATACCCTAGAGACCCTTTTATACTTTTTATACCCTATAGACCCTTTTATACTTTTTATACCCTATAGACCCTTTTATACTTTGTATACCCTAGAGACCCTTTTATACTTTTTATACCCTATAGACCCTTTTATACTTTTTATACCCTATAGACCCTTTTATACTTTTTATACCCTAGAGACCCTTTTATACTTTTTTATACCCTATAGACCCTTTTATACTTTTTATACCCTATAGACCCTTTTATACTTTGTATACCCTAGAGACCCTTTTATACTTTTTTATACCCTATAGACCCTTTTATACTTTTTTATACCCTATAGACCCTTTTATACTTTTTTATACCCTATAGACCCTTTTATATGACCTTATATTGTCTGTAATAACTGTGTAATTGCACATTAGCAACAAACGCATTAACACTTTAACTAATGCTGATTTAGTCTCTATTAAACATGGAGTAGTTGCTGCTCCCAACTACAGGCTTTAGTTATGTAATTACACAAGTGTATCTTGGTAGTAATAACACAAATACATGTAATTACATGAGTAAAACGTGAAATTGGAAAATAGTATGTGAATCTGCGTAAACTGTGCTACTGTAAAGCGCTAACAATCACTAACACTACATTGCAGTTACATTGTTATTACATGTATTAATAATATGTAACAATACAGTTATAAATGTATATGAAGAAGGATTGAATTTGTTTTCATTGCCAGATATTGCGAAGGCCTTATGCAAATACTGTCACTGTGTTTCAATCCCGCTCACCTCCCCCCCCATATCCCACCCCACACACACTGCTGATAACCACACAAATTAGCTTATACCATCCATTTATAAATCATGAGGAAGCTGTCTCTGCTTTATTTGTGTAAGTATGCTCCAGGCATCAACACGTTCATTTACATTCTGGAGACGGAAACGCCCGTGGGATTGTAGAACAGATCACAGTTTAACAATCCCAGAAATGATTCTGAAAATGGAAGCAAATCGTGCAACAGCTCAAATGTTTTTAAAGGCGACTGCTGAGGATTTTCAGTTCTTGTTACTAATTTTAAAAACGTATCTGCTGCACCTTGTGACATCACATAGACACCAGATTTAAAACAGCTTGTTTCTGCTGCTTGATACAGATTAAAAAGTTATTAAAACATGGATAGCACTGTATGAATATGGCATCAATCTCCTTTTAATAGCCAGGTTTAGCCATGACTCAAGCCCTTTAAACCAATTCCTGTCCTTGTGTTATATCAGGAGTACTGACACTAGTGCTGTGCTATAATTGGGAGCCTTTGACTGTTTGGATGTTCGCTCCTTTTCCACACGGAGCTAATGTTCCTTCGGCCTCGAGGAGACCTGCTCCTATAATTAATCTAGCTCTTCTGTTGAGTCACTGGCTGTTTTCAAGTCTATCAGCTGTTTTTGTAGCACCCCATGGTGCCATCAGACTAATATAGTGTTTTTCTTCATAAGTGCTTTGGCTTTGTGCTCAGCCTCTCTCTGAGTTTCCACAGTAAAGCAATGGGTGTTAGACTTAAAGGGAATGTCTGTGATTGTGGGGAAATGTCTTTCCATGTCTTTTAAGTTGGAACAGTGTGTTTGAGAAAAAAAAAAACTACGATTGTTGCTTGTACATGTCTGAAGTGTCTGTAAGTTTTTATTCATTGTTTAAATTACCACAGAAACTCATTTGTAACTCAAGTTGTTTAGTTTTGTAGCACTTTCAATCTGTGTTTACTTTCATGCAATTAGCGCTCTCCTGAATTTACAGTCAGTTCCAAAAAATATGTACATATTACCCACCTATGGAGCAGGAATAGAGCACTGTCCTCATCTGAGTTCATGCTTTTCAACGTTTGGAGTTCCCTTCATTGTCTAAAAAACTTGTTTTATTGCTGTGAGTTGAGAGTGAGGAAGCCTAGCGTAACCAGTGTTTTTTGGTTAAAATCATGAGGTTCTTCTTTAAGGCTGATTGATGCTTCTGCGTTTACTCAATGCAGGGTCTGTTCTGTAGCTCGCGCAAGTGCCCTATGCTGTTGTGAGCATATATACTTACTTTTTATACTCAAATATCTTCCCCCTAAGTAGTGGTGTAGTAGTATTAGTGATGTATATATTTGTGAAGTGCACTATTTTGGGAGTGAGGTGCTGCTTGGAACAATGTGTAATTTACGTAGTTGTGCAAGAAAAGCAACAAATATAAAACCAGCACTGCCTCCACTCCATCAACCCGCCACCCTCCACCAATCCCCACTCCTTCCTGAATATGCAAATTATTATTATTATTATTTTTTATTAATATTTTATGTACAAATCGGATTCCAAAAAAGTTGGGACACTAAATAAATTGTGAATAAAAACTGAATGCAATGATGTGGAGATGGCAAATGTCAATATTTTATTCGTAGTAGAACATTGTTGACAGATCAAAAGTTTAATCTGAGTAAATGTAACATTTTAAAGGAAAAATATGTTGATTAAAAATTTCACAGTGTCAAAAAATCCCAAAAAAGTTGCGACAAGTAGCAATAAGTGGCTGGAAAAAGGAAATTGAGCATATAACGAACAGTTGGAAGACCAATTAACACTAATTAGGTCAATTGACAACATGATTGGGTATAAAAAGAGCTTCTCAGAGTGTCAGTGTCTCTCTGAAGCCAAGATGGTAAGAGGATCACCAATTCCACCATTGTTGCGCAGAAAGATAGTGCAGCGATACCAGAATGGTGTTACCCAGCGTAAAATAGCAAAGACTTTTAAGTTATCATCATCATCAACCGTGCATAACATCATCAAAAGATTCAGAGAATCTGGAACAATTGCTGTGCGTAAGGGTCAAGGCCGTAAAACTCTACTGGATGCTCGTGATCTCCGGGCGCTTAAACGTCACTGCACCTCAAACAGGAATGCCAATGTCAAGGAAATAACAGACTGGGCTCAGGAATACTTCCAGAAAGCATTGTCAGTGAACACAATCCACCGTGCCATCCGCCATTGCAGCTGAAACTCTACAGTGCAAAGAGGAAGCCATTTCTAAGCAAGCTTCACAAGCTCAGACTTGCACTGGGCCAGGGGTCTTTTAAAATGGAGTGTGGCAAAATGGAAGACTGTTCTGTGGTCAGATGAGTCACGATTTGAAGTTCTTTATGGAACACTGGGACGCCATGTCATCCGGATTGTGGCATGGGCAGCTTGCATGTCTGGAAAGGCACCATTAATGCAGAGAACTATGTTCAGGTTCTAGAACAACATATGCTCCCATTTAGACGTCATCTCTTTCAGGGAAGACCCTACATTTTTCAACAAAATAATGCCAGACCACATTCTGCAGCAATCACAACATCATGGCTCCGTAGGTGAAGGATCCGGGTACTGAAATGACCAGCCTGCAGTCCAGATCTTTCACCTATAGAGAACATTTGGAGCGTCATAAAGAGGAAGGTGCGACAAAGAAGGCCCAAGACGATTGAACAGTTAGAGGCCTGTATTAGACATGAATGGGAGAGCATTCCTATTTCTAAACTTGAGAAACTGGTCTCCTCTGTCTCCAGACGTCTGTTGAGTGTTGTAAGAAGAAGGGCGGATGCCACAAAGTGGAAAAAATGGCCTTGTCCCAACTTTTTTGGGATTTTTTTTGACGCCATGAAGTTTTGAAACAACATATTTTCCCCTTAAAATGATACATTCTCTCAGTTTAAACTTTTGATCTGTGATCTGTGTTCTATTCTGAATAAAATATTAGATGTTGTCCCAACTTTTTTGGAATCCGGTTTGTATTTATTTACTTTTTTGCCAGGTGCACGTCAGGCTGATGTAGGATACGACATTGTTTTGTATTTTTATTTATATTCTTTCTACAACTTCAGCTCTGTGTACTACTGTGATTACGCTGATTACATCTTTTTCTTGTATTATTACAACCTTAAGAAGGAGAGTAATTATTCTATTGATCATAGTTGTTTGGTTTTATTATTAGCAATAGTATAATAATCCCAATTATATTACCATCACCCACAACATCAGTCACATTACTAATAATAGCCCGTGTAAATCCCTGATTGATGCTGTGGCCTGATTCGCTGTAGAAGCTAATTATGAGCTGTGAGCTGTGTTTTCCACTCGTACGTATTCAAACACAACACACTCGGTCACGGCAGCTCCATCTTACACCATCACAGGGGATGTAATTACCTCCATCTGTTAAAACAATCAGAGAATAGACACACAATTACACTGAGGGGGGAAAAAAATTCCTTCGGGCCCCTGGAGGCCCCGAGAAAGAGCAGCCATCCAAAATAATTCATAATGGATCTTGGGCTGGGTCCAGCCTCGAAATAAACAGCTCCAGATCGGTGCGGGTCAGAGCCACGGGCCGGGGACAGGAGATGTAAAGCGAAGACGCATAGGATGAGCTCGTCTATATTTTATGGCTCTGTGATTGTCTGGTGCCCTTCGAGGACAGGACTCAGGAAAACCTCTGGCAGTAATAGTCCGGTATCAGCAGGGGCTCAGTGTGAGGAGAGACCCTCTCAGCCACATGTTCACATCCCTGATGTTTGCTATTGCTGACGTTTTTAATAACAAAGTGAAAGGGCCCATAAATCTGATTCTACACTCTGTAGGGTTTTGAAATTGAGGACCATGGACCGTGTCTGGCTCCGCTACCAATGTGTGAGGATAGATGCATGTGGAAGTTTACATTTATACGTTATCAGTTTCACTGCTGTCCAAAGAAAACCATTTTCTCCGTTCATGTGCATTTTTAATTATTATTGTCATTAAAGGTACAAACAGTGTAAATGTACCTTTAAAGGCGTAGATCATGATGTACTCATAAAACACGTTTTATAAAATTCAAAAGATGTTTCCTCGCCATTTGCTGCTCTCCAGTCGGTTTGTGCTGGAGACTGGTCTAATGTGTTTTACACACTACCTGTGTATGTATCTGGTATTATAGCCTCTCTCTCTCTCTCTCTCTCTCTCCCTCTCTCTCCCCCTCTCTCTCTCTCTCTCTCTCTCTCTCTCTCTCCCCCTCTCTCTCTCTCTCTCTCTCTCTCTCTCTCTCTGTCTCTCTCTCTCTCTCTATGTCTCTCTCTCTCTCTCTATGTCTCTCTCTCTTTCTCTCTCTCTCTCTCTCACCCACAGCAAAGGTTTATTTTACAGAATGGTGAGAACTTGATAAATTGAAAAGCACAAACTGATGAGTAAATGACATCTGCACATGTTTTTTGTTTAACTTTACACAAAAAAGGCAAAATCTCAGGATTATTAAAGTCAGAACACCCGAGCGAGGTGTTACTCAAAATAAAGGAGGCTGTGGATTAGTGACAGCAGTCGGACCCTTATAGAAATATAAGTCAGTACAAAAATACCTAGTTCACAGCAATGCCCTGTTCCTTTATCAAGTGTAAATTACTTGGATGATAAAGTGTTAAAGTGCTTGATTTTAGAAAAGTTCAAAAACTTGAACATATAACAAAACATGTTAAAATGTTATCTTGTAAAAGTAAAGTAAGTAAGTAAAAGTTTATTTATAGAGCACATTTAAAACCAAAGTGCTTCACAATAAACAAAATAAAAATTTCCACCTTCTAACCACCAGCATCACAGAAAAACATACATTAACACAGCTCCTAATCAACAGATCAACAGCTGCCAAATGCCAGACGGTAAAAGTGTGATTTAAGCTTGGATTTAAAGACAGTCGCAGATGGTGCGTTTCTTACGTCACTTGGAAGACCATTCCAAAGTCTTGGTGCAGCAACAGTAAATGCACAATCTTCTTTATGTTTAAGACGAGACCTAGGAACAGTTAGATATGATTGAGCTGAAGACCTTAGAGCTCTTGAGGGCACATACAGGCAAAGCATGTCCACAATGTATGCTGGTGCAAGTCCATTTAAGGCTTTAAAAACCATCAATGCCATTTTATATTGGACTCTGTAACGCACTGGGAGCCAATGTAGAGAAGCTAAGATTAGAGTGATGTGCTCTCTTTTTTTGGAACCAGTTAATAATCTCTAATGGCTGCACTATTTTGAACTAACTGTAAGCACGCAAGAGATGCTTCACCAAATCCAAAGTACAGTGCATTACAGTCGTCCAGTCCGGATGTAACAAAAGCATGAATGACTTTTTCAAGATCTAAGGTATTAAGAAATGACTTTAATCTGGAGATTGTTCTTAACTGGAAAAAGCTCTTCACTACTGCATTTACTTGCTTTTCAAATTTGAAATCAGAGTCAAAAATGACCCCAAGGTTTTTAACCCGTGTTTTCAGGAAAGGTTTTAAGGGGCCTAGGCTTTCCTTTAGACTATTGGTTAATGAAGGGGCCCAAACAGAATAACCTCTGTTTTACTGTCATTTACTGTGGTATGAACAGAAAATAACAGGCGTTCCGTGATCATACACACAGTCAGCGACTGACAGGTTAAACTCTATTTATTGTTTGTTATTATTTGTTATTATTGCAAACAAAGACACTGATAGGAAGCACCAAAGCTTCTCTGGACCTTCCAATGACAAGGGTATGTATTTTAGGGATTTCCTGCTTTTGAAATGCCAGAAAACTCTCAGTGAAAATCGCTATATGGTGGCCTGGCAAAACTAGGCTTGCCTACTTTCTCTTGGCTCTTGAGACTGGCTGACTGAATGGAACCAGACGTCTGAAGCCTCTAAAAGCTCCTGACAGAATTAGACGTAGACGTATTAGGAGTAGAGTTTGGGCAAGTCTCCACAAAATGAATGGAAGTCCATGTAATGTCCCCACAATGCATGAAAACAAATACTACACATGCCCAGTGCCAGGAGTCAGCAAGATGGGCATAAATACATAAGTGCTGAAAGTCTCAGGGAGAAAATTCATGACTATTCCTTCTCCTAATCCTAATAATGATCCTGACCATAAACTTAACCCAGAAGATTAGAAGCTGCAGGACGTTCCCCTGTCTAATGTTTTCCCACAGCAGTGCAACGGTGCCCCCCATGGACAGGAGCATGCTTAGCGATCATAAAGAACAGCCAATCAGGATGTAGAAATTTGCAGACCAAACATTTGGTGCCGGAACACACTGTGACAGTAAAAGCAAAACAAAACAACACAAAAAAATGAAAATAAAAAACAAAACAAAGATAATAGATAATAGATGATAACACAGAAGCTATTTTTAGCTTTGTTGTGTTTATCTGGGTGAACCCTAGTGTAGAACATTTTCAGCACACATGTGCATTTCAGGTTCAGCCATTTAGAGACAACTTATCCATTCTTCACACACGTCCAGACTCCTATTATTTCTGAATAAATCATATGTACTGTTTAGACTCATGATGACTTTATCTGTAACAGGTACATCGCAACAAACCGTGAGGTCCTGACAGAGCAGGACTGTCCTGGGACATACTGCTGCCCTTAAATTACTCTCCCAAACTCTCTGAAACTCCCAGAGACTTTTCACAGCATGGGTGGGCTCTGAAATGAATGTGTGTTGGGGGGGCTCTATCACTTACAGCAGTGCTAATGCAATGTAATTGGAGTTCAACACACTCGGAGGAGAACACTATCCACCCACCTTCGCTTATATCCAAGTTCAGCTTTCCCCAGAAGAGTAGATGTTACCGCTGCAAAACTAGAAGGATCGACCCCTTAATACCATCATTCCAGAAGAACTGCGATGTCCAGGTGTTTGACCACAGCGCTGTGTTTTTTCCACGGGTGGAAGACGAGCTGTTCCTTGGGATTTTCGTGGGAACGAAGGATGTATGTCAGTCCTTGTTTAACAGTGTTCTCTCCCCCGAGGCATGAAGACCATCCGAGCTCATCTACAGTCAGAAACACTTCCCCACAGATCAATCACAGCCTGGGAACAAGTGGAAATCAGCTTGTTCTACTCATTCAGGCCGTTCCTTACAACAGATGAAGCTTTTATCGTTAACGGATTCTGGCTACTGGACCATGTCTATCAAATAAATGTCTGTGTTCGGGTAAATGATTTCCTGAGTGAAGTTTTTCCAGATTTAGGTCACTGTCTGAATACTAAAAACTTACATTTCCTTCAGTGAAGTCCATGGCAAGACCTCGGGCTGGATCTATATTTTATTTCTGGAGCTGCTAAGGGATGTAAACAGAAGTTTCTCAGCGTTAAAAACAAACTTTAGAGAGTGAAACAGTGCATATGACAGTGAGGGGCTTGTAATTCACTTGCTCTCGTTTAGTAGGGTGAAGATAATATAAAGATAATGTTGAATAATATTGAAGATAATTTAATATGTTATAATTAAACACACACACACCTATGGACAGTTTTAAGTCACCAGTTCACCTACCAACATGTGTTTTTGGAATGGGGGAGGAAACAGGAGAACACACCAAACTCCTCACAGACAGTCACCCGGAGGAAACCCACGCTAACACAGGGAGAACACACCACACTCCTCACAGACAGTCACCTGAAAGAAACCCACACAAACACAGGGAGAACACACCACACTCCTCACAGACAGTCACCCGGAGGAAACCCACACAAACACAGGGAGAACACACCACACTCCTCACAGACAGTCACCCGGAGGAAACCCACGCAGACACAGGAAGAACACACCAAACTCCTCACAGACAGTCACCCGGAGGAAACCCACACAATCACAGGGAGAACACACCACACTCCTCACAGACAGTCACCCGGAGGAAACCCACACAATCACAGGGAGAACACACCACACTCCTCACAGACAGTCACCCGGAGGAAACCCACACAATCACAGGGAGAACACACCACACTCCTCTCAGACAGTCACCTGAAAGAAACCCACACAAACACAGGGAGAACACACCACACTCCTCACAGACAGTCACCTGGAGGAAACCCACACAAACACAGGGAGAACACACCACACTCCTCACAGACAGTCACCTGGAGGAAACCCACACAATCACAGGGAGAACACACCACACTCCTCACAGACAGTCACCCGGAGGAAACCCACACAATCACAGGGAGACCACACCACACTCCTCACAGACAATCACCCAGAGGAAACCCACACAATCACAGGGAGAACACACCAAACTCCTCACAGACTTGAACCCACAACCTCCAGGTCCTTGGAGCTGTGTGACAGCGACACTACCTGCTGCACCATTCTTGGATGTGTGCTGTTTGCCTCTGGTGTTGTCCATTTTGAGCCTTGGTTTCTGTTTCACAACACTGTCGCCTCAGCAGTGTGCACTCGAGGTGAGGACCCTGAAAACTGAGACTCTGAACATTCCAGCTGTAAAAGCACACTCTGTAAATAACAGAGAAATGTACTGTAACTGATTTACTTTGCTTTTGTTATGCTGTTAAAGGCAATATTTACATCCTTTTTTTTATATAAAACTCAGAGAACATTTCCTCACCATTTGTTGATTTCCATTTGTATTCTGGAAAAAGGTCTGGTGTTTTTATGCAGCCCTGGCTTGGTAAATGGGAAACAAATTGCGTGTCCCTGTTCGAACAGGCTCAGGCATTATCCCTCTCTCCCAGCCACGACCGACATACAGCGTCTGCATTCATTTGGACAGTGAAGAGACTCCAAATGTTGCTCTATTTCTGCTCCACAGGTGTGTAATATTGAATTATTTTTGCTGTTACAGTTAAATTACTTAAGGAAGAACAGCCTCTAAACTCTAAACAAACAGACAAGTCACACTTCAGCCACCAACAAACTACAGTCGGATTCTTGCTCAGACACAGTGTTCCACACACTGGGTTCCTCGATGCCACACATTTGCAAAACTGCCATTAATTTTAAAAGAATATGACTTGTTCCAGCAGGGGCCATTTGGTCAGTGCTATTTTAGAAGGATTCTGGAAATAATGACATTTTATGAAATAACCACTGCCTTGATTGGCTGCACTTTGCTGTTCTTCCTAAATGACTCCACGTTAATCTGCTGCAGTGAGTCAGAGTCCCACCAGGCCAATTTCCGCTCATAAGCGGAGACCACCAGAGCCATGGGGAATGGCCAATTTAGTCTGAGAGTCAGAGACAGAGTCCTTTCTCCAAGAATGCTGGGAAAGGGAGGGGACAGCAGTCTTTTGGAGAACAGGTTGATGTGACACAATGAAGTAGGATTCAATTAAGCCTTTCAGTAATGACTCCTCGGGGCTTGTTTCGTTCCGAGGCCGAAAGAAAAATCAAAAGACCCATCTCAGAGTTATGGCAAGAAACACTGTGGAACTAAGAGCCTCGGGTCAATCCATGTCTTGTGTTTCGTTCTGAAGCTTGTGAAAGCTTCTTTTTTTGCTGCTGTTTCAGTGTCTGTGCCACTCGACGTTCCTGGAATAAAATGAAATGAAAGACTCTCTGAAAAACAAAACAAACAAAAAAAAAAAACCCAAAGAGGTCTTAGAGAGGATGAAAGATGAAAAGCTTAGGATGAGACTGTTTTACTCTGAGAGACCCACTGGGTTCCTATGGTTACTTCCAGAGTAATAACAATAATATTGGCACAATAGCTGTAATATCCATCCCATTCAGTTTTAATCTCTCTCCAAACGACAAGACCACACAGCTAATCTCGAGGCTCTAATAACGCACCAATATTACCCTTCGTTCAGTTGTTGGAAGGCATGGAGAGAGCTGTGCAAAAGATTGTTATTGCAAAGGCAGCTGTGAAAATATCTGTGCATAGACCCTCATTTAAAACAGCATTGCAACATTACAATAGTCATTTGTGCCTATAATTTCCTTTTAAGCTTCTGTTTTCTACATGCACAGCTGGGAAACTTTAGGGCATCTGTATATTGACGCCTGTCTCAAATGTGATTTAAAAAAAAAAAAGCTCACTGAGTCAAGTGGTAGCATAGGAAGCAAGGCATCAAGTGTGCCTCCTGTTTCAGACCCAGACCCTGTCTGGCTTTAGTTTCTATGCCCTAGATTATTTACTTTTTTATTTTTCGTAACCACAGAGAAACAGCCACACTGCCAGCAGAGTCATGCGACGTGGAGGAAAACCGGCAGGGAACAGTAGAGGTCCTCTAGTATCTGCTATAGCAGGGTTATGCAATTCAAATTAAATGCGGTCCAGAAGGTACTAGTATTTCTGAAAATGTAGAAATTGTACTCTAAAATAAACAGAAGTACTGATAACTCAGTAGAGAAGAATTTGTTCGTCGGCTGACGAACAGATCAACACTGGCTTATCTCACTGGATGTGTGTGGATGAGGGAGCTGTATATATAACGATCCAGGCAACAGTGACGGAGGCTCTCCACAGACCCATCGATCCGTGCCGGACACAGAGAGCTCTGGATGAGGGCCTGACCCGTGTGGATTAACGTCTCTCGGGGACTGAGAGGAGTGAAATCTGCACCAAAAGCAAAGCCACTGAAATCAGTCCCAAACCAGCACCTGAACCTCCTTCAACAACTCTGGAGGATACAAAGCCTCAGAGTCTGCTTACGTTCATTCATTCATCTGCTGTAACTGCCTCATCCTGTTACTCCCCTCACCTGGCGGTGCTTTTATCTTACGGCTGATTCCCAGACCATATTCTGAAAGACTAAAGGCAAAAAAGAGACAATTAAGCATTCACCAATGGAAAATCCACCTTAAAAATTACCTTGGGAATATGACAGAGACGGAGAAATGGGCTCTAATTACGCCAGCTCCCAGCGATGTGTCTAATGAAGACTGCGGATCTTCCTGACAGTCCTAATGGACCGCCTTAAAAACGCGAATCTGTGAAGCACAGATGAGACCGGGGCGTTAATGAGCCTGGCTGTTTCCAGGCTGTCACACACTGGATGCCCACTTTTAAACTGAGGGTCTTCATCAGAAGAAATAGAGGTAAAAAGGTCAAGCAGGTGGCATTAAAGGGTTAACACAGAGGACTTCTGATTGTTCTGGCTTTTCTGATTAAACACGACTTTTTTTGTAAAATTCTGACGATGATTCATCACCATTTGCTGCACTCCAGTGGTTTGCAATAGAAACCATTTGTAATTTGTTTACAAAGCCCCAGTGTCTTTATACAGGTAAAAAAAAAAGTGTATTGGTTCGAAATGCTAGGCTTTCTCTCTCAGTACATCTGGGAGTTTTACACAATGAATATGGCTCTAAACATTGAAAAGCATGAACTGAGATGGGGATATTGCTATATTCCTGCTTCATATGTGGGTAATATTATTTTTGCTGTAGTTTGAACTGACAGCACTAACTGCACTAAAGTAAACGCAGACAGAAAGTGCTACAAAACTAAACAGCTTGAGTTACAAATGAATTTTGTGGGAATTCACACAGTTAATAAAAGGTTGCAGACACGTTTCAACTCATCCACGTACAAACAAATGTTTTTTTTTTTTCCTCTCAACACACCACTCCACATTAAAAGAGGCTGAGCTTCTGAACATTAACAAACCAGAGAACAGAGATTCCCCACAACCGTAGATGTTCCCTTTAACCAATGATTAAGGCATGGTATATGAACATTACCAGGTTTTAAAACTCACCTCGCTGTCTGTATAAAGAACTGAGAGAATTAATTACAAAACCCATCCACCCTCTTGTATCCACTTACTCCTACTCTCTAAGTTATTAGGAGTGTTTCAGCCTTGACTGCTGTTTGAACAAGGCAAGACAGCCAATCCAAACCAAGCTCATTTAAATATCCCTGTCTTAATGATAACAGAAACAGTGTTTTTAAAAAGCCCAGCTGGGGCCATCATTTCTAAATAATTTAAGGCATGGGAATGACTTAATAATGTATGGGAACAACTTAGTAAGGCATGGGAATGATGTAAAAGAAACTGCGAATGACTCAATTTCTTATTCCCACAAATGATTAAGACATTCTCGTATATTGCAGAGTTGTTCCTATGCTTTTTAACGTTATTTCCACACATTAAATATCTTGTTCCCACATCTTATTAAGTTCACATTCCTAATTTATTAGAAAGGTATAGAACCAGCAGAGCTCCCTGTGACTGGGTGAATGTCTGAGTGACTGTGTGAATTACATAGTGACTGGGTGAGTGTGTGAGTGACTCAGTGAGTAGCTGAGTGAGTGGCTGAATGAATGGGTGAGTGTGTGAGTGACTCAGTGAGTAGCTGAGTGAGTGGCTGAATGAATGGGTGAGTGTGTGAGTGACTCAGTGAGTAGCTGAGTGAGTGGCTGAATGATCTGGGGGAGTTGCTGAGTGACTGGATGATTACTTGAGTAAATGTGTGTGTATCTGGGTACATGTGCGAGTGACTGGATGAGTATTTGGGTAAATGTGTGAGTGGCTAAGTTACGGGATGAGTTTCTGGGTGTCTGGATGAGTAACATGATTGTGTATTTGGGTGAGTGGCTGAGTTTGTATGTGAGTGAATGGGTGAGTGTGTGAGTATCTGGGTACATGTGCGAGTGACTGGATAAGTATTTGGGTAAATGTGTGAGTATCTGGGTACATGTGCGAGTGACTGGATGACTGGATGAGTGCGTTATTATCTGGGTGAGTGGCTGAGTTACGGGATGAGTTTCCGAGTGTCTGGATGATTAACGTGAATGTGTATTTGGGTGAGTGTGTGAGTGGCTGAGTATGTATGTGAGTGACTGGGTGAGTGTGTGAGTGGCTGAATGACTAGGTCGGTGTGTGAGTATCTGTGTGAGTGGCTGAGTTACGGGATGAGTGTGTGAGTGGCTGAGTGACTGAGTGAGTGTGTGAGTATCTGGGTGAGTGGCTGAGTGACTGACAACACTTGCAGGTTGTCTCCTACACACTACGACCTTGAACTCGATGAAGTGCTTACAGGAGATAAATGAATGAATGATTTATAAATGGATTATGGATGTTTTTGGGACAAATGCAATTCATGAAGTGTAAGAGTATTACAGGAGGACAGTCTGTGACAGGCTCTTTATAAATCTTTCGGAGAAGGTCATGGTGGACGTCTCTAGGAAACTGTCTCTGTTTGCTCTGAAACAATGAGCACACAGCCGTCCCAAACTCGGCACACTGCACATTTACGTAGAGCTTTCATCATGCGCTACAGCACTGAATCTGACAGCCCACTGAGCCATGAGATGCCCACACACACACACACACACACAATGACTAAGACTCTTAATACAAGCACAGGGGAACAGAGTGAATACCTTATACTCTGCAGAGACACACACAGAGAGAGAGAGAGAGAGAGAGAGAGAGAGAGAGAGAGAGAGAGAGAGAGAGAGAGACAATGAGAGGGAGAGGGAGCTAGAGGGCGAGAAAGAGAGATAGAGACTAAAATAGAGATAAGAGAGAGAGAGAGAGAGAGAGAGAGAGAGAGAGAGAGAGAGAGACAGAGAGAGAGAGAGAGAGAGAGAGAGAGAGAGAGAGAGAAAGAGACACAGAGAGAGAGAGAGACAGAGATAAGGAAGAAAAGAATAATAAACTGAATTTCAATAACCTTCTGTCTCCGTCTTCCCCTGGACGTGATGGACACCTCACTTTAAAGGTGAACTCCACCCATTCCTCTAGAATCCCTGTAGAATTTCAGTGGTAGAGATGTAAACAAGGTCATTTTGTAGTAAATTAATGAGGAAGATGTTTTTTTCTATCAGCCTCTACTCTTATACTAAGACCCTGGCACATTTCTGTAGAAGGTTTGATGGCATTCAGCCACAGCAGCTTTAGTGAATCCACTTACTGATGTTGAACGTTTAGTAATGGATCTCAAACAGCAAACTAACTAAGAGAAACAGCAGTTATACTGGCACCTAGTGGCCTGGATGTGTTGTAAGGTTTCGTGAAAATGGCCACCTACATGTGGAGGGGGCATTCTATGGAGCTTGAAACGTGAAAAACTAATAAATTAACTGTCTTTTATGATTTGAAAACAGAAGCTCACAAGGAAATATAGTTGGGAAAATGCTTCATCTGTTTACTGTTGCCATGAAGACAAGCAGAGCCAGGTGCTAAGAATGGAGGGTCTGGGAGTCGCTCGTATCAACTGTTGGCTAATGATTCATAGAGTCATATTCTTTGTTAACCTGTTTTTTAAAATGTAACATAGCTTTTAAGATATTTTTATGAAAAATAAGTGACAAATAACTTTTAAAAGATTTAAACCTTTAAAAATACATCACAAAAAAAATGTTTTATTGTTTAATGTGCTACAACTCTCATAAAACTGCTTTCTACAAGGTTTCTTCATTAAAGGAAATGGTTCTATGCCAAACCTTACAGCTGGCTCCTCCTACAACCACCTGAGCTTCAGTTAGGGGCTTCTATATTTGTCTGTTTCACAAAACAAGGAAAGACAGACATGTAAGGCCCAGTCAGTGTAGAGTGTGTGTTTTGTAGAGTGTACATCTCCAGTTTACAGTCTGCAACAATGAACAATTAAAACCAATCCTTTCATGGATAAGGAAAACTAACAAGGTCAACAAATTGGTTGATAATTAATAGTTTTTTGAGTGTCTTACGGCTGATTTAAGACACGGGTCAAAACCGAACCATTAACATACGAGATGGTAACAGAAAGCTAACACAGGAGGAGGGTTATAAGGATGGGCAGTGGCCTTAAGTCGGAAGGAACATACAGTATAACTACAGCTGATACATGATGGGGAAAAAATGGTGTGATCACTCAGACGCCCAAATACGTGGAAACCCTGATACCTCCGAAAAATCAGGCCTTTGTCAGAGCTGCTCTGAAACTGGCCCGAACTGCCTGGATTTGGACGTCTAGCATGTGGAGGCTGCTTTGTGAAGCTTCACATCAGAGGAGCTTCACAAGCTCAGTGGGGAACATACACACACACACACACACACTGGCAAGCAATTACAGCCAGCACGTCTGCGCTCTTCTGGCAAGTGAACAGGCATCGAGACAAAGGGGATGAAATAATATATACATAAAGGAAAAGAACAGAAATCAGAAATGAAAAAATGGAGATGACTTTATTCATCTTCACACTCGAGACCAGACTCTGGAGTTACACCAGAATGAAAGTGACAGTAGGAAATCATGACCTGTATGTGGTGTGTGTGTGTGTGTGTGTGTGTGTGTGTGTGTGTGTGTGTTACAATATTTAACACACATCACCTTTTCTAACGAGTGCCTTACCAGTGAAACACAGTTCTGTTTCTTAATGAAACCCCACAAACACTGTAGCAGCAGCACAGCAGTGTTCTCCCTCGTCTAAACAGGCCTCACACTCTTTCCTCGCCTCTCCCTTTAAATGATAATGAGCCGCTCGCTGTTCACCCCGACCCTGAGTGCACAGCAGTGAGGTGCAAGGAGCAGAAGCTCTGGTTTTTAGCCATTTTTGCTTGGTTCTATTTCTTCTCTGTTCTCGTTTTTTCTCAGTGCCCTTATTTCTCTACGCTCATTGTTTCTGTTTTGTTGTGTTTAACCTCATCTTCGTGCTCTCTCATAAACGCGGGTCCAGCGCTGTGATTGGACAGACTCAGAGGAGGGGGCGGGGCGATTCTAAAGTCTCTGCACTTGACGTAAGAAGCGGAGCAGATTCAGAACGACTTGTGTTATCCCATGTTTTCTCACTTCAGCACACAGAGAACTGACTGTGGTCTTGTTTCACAGTGTGGGGGTTGGTGGGCTCCAGATTCATACTTTAATGTGAACATGAGGAGCAAAGTAAACACACCACTTTAACAAGCGTAGGACTGATACTGTGTTATGTAACGTCAAAGTCATTGGTGCTGAGTAAAACTCTCAAAAGCCGTGAGAGGGAAGAGACCACTGTTTATTTCACTCTGTAAGTGTGGTTAATTGAGATCTAAGAATAAAGCTCTTGTACTGTGTGTGTGTGTGTGTGTGTGTGTGTGTGTGGGAGAGCAGGCTGCTGATAGGTAATGCTGTGTGATGGCTGTGTGGGTGAGGTGACAGTGAAGAGGGCTAGCGTCACTACAGCAGCTACATTGACTCTGACATCCAAACATTTACCACAAGTTTTTGCAGTACAGGTTGAAACATTGCTGTGAGTATCTAATGGCAGCCACAAGAGAAACAGTGATGTCATATTGGAAAAAGCCTGTCACACAGAGCTGGTGGGCTTTATACACAGCAGATTTTCGAACATTGCTGTGAGGATTTGATAGCAGACACAAGGGCATGGATGAGGTCATGTAGTGATGTTAGATGATTACTGGTTTACTCCTAAGTTACTAGGGCTTTCAATCCAGAACACACTCCTACTGTTCCACCACCCAGTGCCGGGGGGCTTTACACTCCTCTGGCTGATGCTTGGTATTGGGAATGAAGTCATGTGCAATTACTCCACAGTTAAACAATCTTAATATTGGGTTTTATATAAATAGTGTGAAGCTCTAATGGATCCACACACACAAACACACACAAAGCTTATTTTGTGGAAAGTGAAATTGCCTCGCCCTCATCCTTCCCTGTCCCTTTGATCTGTCCCACTCTGAGCAGTGATGAGGTCAGTATTAACACGACTGACCGCCAGTGCCCAACACTGCCCTCTCCTCCCACCCTCGCCACACACATCACTCCAATATCCTCCTTAATCACACCTCCCTCCATCACACACACTCCCAACCACCTCACACACTCCCCCCGACCCACAACGCTAATCACCCACTGGGCAGAGTTCAAATCTCCGGGATTCCAGTTCCGCTGACCGCTTAATTTCACTAATTCTGGATGGAGATGGACAAAGCTGTATGAGAAAATATTCAGATGAGCAACCGAAACTGGCCCAAGCCTTATTTTGGAACCAGTAATTTTGTAGTAAAACTACAGCTTCAATATTACTGTGATGCCCTACTGAGCTGTAATAGGGAGAATAGGGTTTTTGCTTTTGCTACTCTGGGCTCAGCACTGCAGAAACTGCACTATGTAACTTCTGAAGGAGGGTAGGTAACAACCACACCCTCCTTCCCCTCTTTCCCCACCTTTGCCTTGATTTCAGGCAAGTGCTGTAAAAGTGAAGTACGCACTGCAAAGGTAGGGGGAGACCAGGAGTAAACAATACTAAATCTTTACATATCATTCCTTTAGAGTACCTGGCCAAAAGGGGGACAATTTTAATGGGTCTATTGTGTTCAGACTTAGCTCAGCTTAGAGAAATACACAAAAAATGACAAGACAGTTTGTGTAAATTTAATTTTACATATCAGTAGTGATTTATCACCAATCCGTTTTATACATAATTTTGTTTACAAATGGAAGCCTTAAAGAAATGTATGAATGGCATGAGTCATGGTTCTTTATATGTGCTTCTATACAAAGAGTGAATGTGCTTCTATATAAAGAATGATATGTAAATAGACTTGGCTCTGATTGCTTTACCTGTATTGTCCCTAATTGTTTAAACAATTAAACAAACTGTAGGTCTATAAAGGCAATGTAAACTGATCCTTTGGGAGGCTGCAGTAATCCAAAAGCTTCCTGACAGCCCAACATTTAATCATGTTTTGACAAATTTCCAGATTGTCATCTGCTGTTGGGTGAATGTACAGTGAATTGTAGGCACGTTCATGGTTGTGACATCACAACCAGTCATTTAAAAAATGCCATTTTGTCAGCATTCTCTTCTTGTATGGACTCAGGAAGGGCCCAGGAAGGTTGGAAATGGGAAAAGTCAAGTGGAACATATTTCCAGAAGCTTCAGAAGTCATTGGTGATGTCATGCAGGGAGGATGGCAAGTGAGGGATTGGAATTTCTATGTCTGCTCATATCTCAGAGTTAAAAGCTGAGTGAATAACACCCCCCTCCATCCCAGCCTCTTTATCACACAGCTCATTGATCCGGGACATCCAGCGGCCGATAGGGTGATTCATTAAAAACAAGTCTGAGACCCTGGAGGGAGGGAAGGAACGGTCAGCACTTCTATTTATTGACGAGGAGTCAAGGAAGTTAGATCTCTGAAGATTAAAGTGACAGCTGTTGAAGTACAAGATACATGACCAAAGGTTTGGACACTTCTGGATTAATCACACGTGCATGATCCTCCTAAATACCGGAGCACAGAGTGTTTGAAGGTTATGAAAACTTCATTGTTCATCTGCTCACTTATGTCTGCATCTGGAGGCCACCAACCCTCACACTGTGAAACAAGACGACCCAGTCAGTTTTCTGTGCGCTGCCTGAGTCTGAAAACATTGGATAAAACGAGCCGTCCTGATTCTGCTCCGGTCCTGGCGTCAAGTGCAGAGGCTTTAGAATCGCCCCGCCCCTCGTTGGAGTTTGTCCAATCACAGCGCTGGACCCACGCTTATGTGAGTGCACAAAGACATGGTTAAATGCATCAAAACTGTCACAACATGTGGAGAATTAAGAGCACTGAGTAAATACAGAAAACGAGAACGACAGCGGGAGAATGCTGCTGTGGGGCTTGTTGGGTTTTGACCAAAGCAGGTCACAGAGGTTTAATTTAGAACCGTGACTGTGTTCCACTGTAGAGAAGGAGGTAATATCCCCTTTAAGTCCAATAGATAAACCCACCGTAGCTTGTAAAGACTGCTGTGAGAAGGTAGATCCCCCCTAATGCAGATCTGAGATCACTTATCCACTAATGAACACACCAGCAAATAAATAAATAAAGTCTAATTGATTGAAAGTGTGAGTAATTAAAAGTAAATTGGCAGACAGTGTGCGCTTGATGGAGAGAGTAATCCTCTCAGGGGCCGCAGGGCACAGCCTAATGAGGGGTAAAATATAACACAGTTCCTATGTGGGTAAAGGATGGAGGACGCCTCTCTGGTCAGTTTCTGTTTCTAAAAATAGCAAACTTCTATGAATATGAATATTTGATGGACATTTCCGAAGGTTCTCACTGAACCATCTGTAAATTGTGTAGTGTGTAACTCACTCACTCCTGTTTAGATGGTTCTCCACACATAGTCCTGCAGTCCATATGTTGCTGTGCATGCTTTGTTTACCAATATGCAATGATTTGTGTGGTGGTCAGAGTAAACAAAACAAGAAAGTTCTATTCAAAACTATTCAAATGTCTCAGGAAAGAAGCAAAAAGTGTGAGAGGATCTAGTACTGAACACTGATCCATACACTGTTCAGCACCTCCTACTTCCTTTTAATTTGAGAAAGCACTCATTAACCACGCCCATGAGTTCCAGTCAAAAGAACTACAACGTAATAACACATTGGATCATGTCTGTTATAGTGTGTTGTGCTGGTACAAGTGGATCAGACACAGCAGTGGCAGCTGGAGTTTTTAAAGACCTCAGTTCCACTGAAATGTGTGTACTTTACCAAGCTCACAGCGTCCTTTGTCCACTGATGAAGGACTAGAGGACGACCAACACACACTGTGCAGAAACAGATGAGCTACTGTCTCTGACTTTACATCTACAAGTTGGACCAATGAGGTAGGAGTGTCTTACAGAGTTGACAGTAAGTAGACACAGGGTTTAAAAAATCCAGCAGCACCTGCTGTGTCTGATCCACTCACACCAGTGCAACTGTGGTGGTACCGTGGGGGTCCTGAACATTGAAGAAGGGGATGAAAGAGGTTAACAAAGTATGCAGAGCAACAGGTAGAGATACAGTGTGTAACTGGAAAGGTAGAATGTCCTCCTGTATAAAACAGACAGTGAGTTTAGAGGTGGTTTTAATGTAACGGCTGATCTGTGTTTGATTGACGTGTACATAAACAGTAAGTGTTCAGAACAAGGCTTCCTCTTCTGTTTGTTCCTGAGATGTGGAGGCCGCTTATGTAAAGACAGGAATCTTTCAAATACTTTTAAATTTAGCACAAAATATATAAATAAATAACACAAAAACAAAACGCTTAAAGACGTGTTGTGTTCTTCTTCACAGCTTATGAAGGAAGTGGAAGGAAAATCAATCCCTGGCCTTTGAAATGGATCAATAAGAAGTGCTGCAGGCTGATCCGAGCTGGGTTAGCGTAAGACATCAATGCCGTATTATTGCCTTGGACACACCACAGCTCTGAGATCAGTGTCCAGGGCTCTCTGTCATTTCCATTTAGCCACTAAAGGTGGCCTTTATTTTGTCCTGGCCTTAAAGGTGATATTCATGATTTTAATCCAATACACTTCTATTAAATTAATTTGCTGCCCTCCATCTGTTAGCACTGGAAAAAGGTCAGGTGTTTGTACACAGCCCTGGATCCATAAATAGGAAAACAAGCAAACAAAGTCTCGATCTGAAACGGTTTATGTGTTAACTCTCTCTCCCTCCCTCTTTCTCTCTCTCTCCCACCCTCCCTCAGCCAATAAACAATATCATCTGGAGGCATTTGGACAGTAGAGAGACTCCAAATTCTGAAAAGCATGAAATGAGACGAAGATGTTGCTCTATTCCTGCTCCATAGGTGGGTAACACTTATTTTTAAGTGGGTGGCAAGTGGGTGGCAGGCACATCTAAGACCGGTGGAGAAAGGTGTTAGAGGATTTGTAGCCAACTCGGCCACATCCCTGCTTGTGCAGTTCAGCATCAGGGGCACTGGAAACTAAAGGCAGCTGTGAAGGAGTTATCAGAAGCAGCTGAAAGGTCTAGTCAGTGGTTGTGGATAAGAAGAGCACATATTACTTGGGGAAATGCACTGTAGAGATGCTATTGATATTGTTAGTGATGTATCATGTAAAGTTCACATGGAACTGGTGGCACTGGGCATGCATTAACGGTGCCAGTGGGGCTAGGTACAGCCTTAGTCACCAGGGGAGCCAGTGTAGATTTATGGATGTTGATAATAAAGGGACTGTATAGCTGGCTTGGAGGGGTGTGGGGCTGGGACGCCAGGCTTCACTCTTGAGTCTTCTGGAGGTGTTTTGGGCTTAATTCAGTGAAACACCATTGACAGGAGGTGCCTACCTGATGACCCCTGTGAAGAACTAGTGATGCAGTGGCTGGTTTGGATACTCATGTGATGGGCTCACTGAGTAACTGTAGTTGTTAAGGGGCTGGTTGCTGTTCGGATCATAAATAGCCAACAACCTAAGTGTTGAGGTGCAAGATTCACCCAGAATTTTGATGGCTGCAGGTAGGAAGAGAGTGTGGTGGGCCCTATGCGAAGCTCTAATGGATTGGAATAGGATATTTTACATCTTGTGTATGATTATAATTACTTATTTTTATATTTCAGATATGTTATTCTGGAACTGACTATAAATTCGGGAGAGCACTAACTCCCACACAGCCACCAACAAGCTACTGTCAGTTCTTACTCAAAAACACAGAGCTTCTTATTGAACACAAACAGCAGGAGGAGTTTGTTTTCTTATTTTGTCTAAGTTGCTTTTCATGTAGCACTAGGTAAGAGTTAGTACTCCTGGGCTCCCTCTACAGTTGCAAAATGTATCATCTTGGTATGGAGGAAACAAGTGAGGTGGGTCCCTGCCCTCCTCCAATAGATACATAGTGCAGTATCTGCAGTGCTGAGCCTGGGATATTAATTAAAGAGGCTCTATTTAACAGCTCAGTAGAGCTTCACAATTATTTATATTTTAACAGCTGCAATTCTAACGTAAAAATACTACCTAATGTTGCTATGCTAATGTAGCTAACATTAGCATAGCACCTAGACTGGTCTTAAATTTTAAAGTAGATGAATGTACAGAAGTTTAATTATAAGTAACTTTAAAGCATTTCTGTTCCGTCACAGTGTAAACAAATAAATAAATAAATAAACATAGGGTCAGCTGTGGTCTAATGGTCATTTTGGAGCATTTCTATTGGTTCCATGTGATTGGAATCTCCACACAGCTAATGTCTCCACACACTGCTAAAAGGTGAATTATTGTGATGCACCTGAAGCTATTTCCAAGCAATAATTACACTCCCTACAGGATGTTAACACCGGCTCGCAGTTATCACGATACACAGAGCAGAGTTTACACCATAAACATGTCCTGGGGAGACAGAGCCGGTCTGTGGACAAATCAGACATTGGCTACGGCTCCCTGGCTTCTAAAAATAGGCTTCACCCCATTCTCAGAGCTCTGCGACTGGGAGGGAGGATGATAGGCAGCGGGAGGGAAGAATGGAAATGCTGGTTGTGTGCGTTTAGCCTCGAATGCCGGTGCTTACATCAGAGACTGTGGTTTGATGCGAAAGCCTGGGAGCCACACTCATCACCACAGAACTTAATGGAGGATACTCTCAGCCCTTTGTTCCCATTCACTCGTTCATTCCTGTTCTCTCTTCCATTTGAAGCTGAATTAGCTGCTTTCTGAATGAGAGAAAGGGGGATGAAAGCTGAGAGGGTCATGGCTTTGAAAAGGTCACTTCACATGTCCTCCTTCCTTTCACTCTTCAAGTGTGTCGGTTTATAGACTACAGCCGGTTACAGACTGTAGTCCATATGTTGCTCTGCATACTTCGTTAGCATCCTATGTCCACTGATGAAGGACTATGGGACCCCCCTCAGCGACTGATGAGCTATTGTCTCTGACTTTTAAATCTACAAGGTGGACCGACTATGTAGGAGTGTCTAACAGATTGGACAGTGAGTAGACAGAATGATTAAGAACTCCAGTAGAAGCTGCTGTGTCTGATCCGTCAGTGTCACCACAGTGTAGAGAGCACATGCTCTGTGGGGGGTCCTTGGCGTTGTAGAACAGGGTGTAAGGGGCTAATAAAGTATGAAGAGCAACAAGGGTGTCAAATCAAAGCAGCAGGTCAGATGAGTTCTCGTCTTTTTCTGATTTTTTTCACTCTGTCTATCACAAACACACGTCTGGCTTAGGGTTTCTGATGCAGTTCTCACAAATGAGCTGTGTCCACGGCCAGGGGACCAGCAAATGAACAGATCCACTCAATTACCGACGGAGAAGATGGTGAAATTGGCTCATTCTTCACCGTCCAAAAACCCACACCGAAGCCCAGTCTGCGGGAAACTTGAGCAGACACAAAGGCTTCAGAAAGCAAAGCCAGAGGCAGATGAAATAAGAGCCAGAGACGAGTTCCTCCCACAGGCGTGAAGACGAGGAGCAGACGAACACCGCTGCGGAACGCTTCTCTCCATCCTTTTACACCTCTGATGACAGTATGCAGAATAAATACAGGATAAAAAAGTTTTCTGTGGGCGCCCTGTCACACTGCTGCATGACGGCTGTGAATGTCAGTGGTGGGCTGCTGTGGATTTCTATATTTAGAGCTTCACTCTCTGGAGCTGAATATTTCATATGATGTTCACACAGGGACAGAAACAGGATCTCAGCAAAAAAATGACTGTTTGAGTCTGTGATAACAATAAAGAGCCGTAGTGAACCATATCGGACGCTTTTTAACATCAGTCTTTTCACCTCGGGTCATTGGAGTGTGACGTGTTCTCCCTGTGTCTGTGTGGGTTTCCTCCCCTGAAACTGTCCACAGATGTGAGTGACTGGGTGAGTGTGTGAGACTGTCCACAGGTTTGTGTGTGTGTGAGAGAGGGTGAATGAATGGGTGAGTGTGTGATGCCCTCTGATCCAGGGTGTGTTCCAGCTAGACTCTGGACCCACTGCGACCCTGATACGAATGAAGAGGTTACACAAGATGAATTAATGAATGTCCACACACTTCTCCTATGATCTCAGTCTAATTATGTTTCCCCTCAGAGAACTAAGTCTTTCAACACCCTACACTTTAGTTACGCCATAAAAAGTCAGAAACCAGAAAAGCGTGTGGCTCCTCCAGGACTGAGCCTGGAGAACTCTTAATATTGATCATACGCTGGACTCTAGGAGTGAAGAATGAAAGACCAGAACTGATTTCTCTCTGTTTCATCACACAATAGGGAACCCTCAGGGTTTTCTAAGCCTTAGAGAATGTCTAATTATTTCTAGGGATTGAAAAATGCATTTGTTAATTTGTGTTTAATAGGATCATCCAGCTCTGAGGGAACTGGGGCAGCACTCTCATTTCACTGTTCACAGACAGGCACAAGATAGCTTTCCTCTGTGGTATTCTCAACTTTCAAAGGCTTGGGTCTTCAGGAGCTGAACAGAAGGTGTTAAATGTTGTATTTATCATAAACATTAGTCAACAGAAGCTGACAGTGCACACAACCAATCAGGTTGTTTTTCATTCTGTCCCGCTCCGGGTGACTGTCTGTGAGGAGTTTGGTGTTCTCCCTGTGTCCGCGTGGGTTTCCTCCCATGGTTCAAAAACATGTCGGTGTGTCAGTGTAAATAGGTGTCAGTGTATGAGTGAATGGGGGGGCACGGTGGTGCAGAAGGTAGTGTCGCAGTCACACAGCTCCAGGGGCCTGGAGGTTGTGGGTTCGAGTCCCGCTCCGGGTGACTGTCTGTGAGGAGTTGGTGTGTTCTCCCTGTGTCTGCATGGGTTTCTTCCGGGTGCTCCGGTTTCCTCCCATAGTCCAAAAACGTTTGTAGGTGGATTGGCGACTCAAAAGTGTCCGTAGGTGTGATTGAATGTGTGTGTGTGAAGAACTGGTGTAATCCTGCCTTGCGCCCAATGATTCCAGGTAGGCTCTGGACCCACCGTGACCCTGAACTGGATAAGCGCTTACAGATAATGAATGAATGAATGCATTAGTGAATGTGTGAGCGTGTGTTGCTCTGTGAAGGACTGACGCCCCCTCCAGGATGTGTTCCTGCTTTGCTCCCAGTGATTCCGGGTAGGCTCCGGACCCACCATGACCCTGAACTGGATAAGGGTTACAGACAATGAATGAATAAATAAAAATCACAACAATAAAATTAAAATGCTACATCCTTGTATTATAGGAGGGAATAACATGTGGTATGATATGAATCACTAACTGGTTCGAGGAAACCACTATTTTTTATTTTACTGTAATAATTCTGTGTAGTGTTAACCCTAACCCAGCTCCTGGCTCAAACTTTGTAAGAGAGAAGTGTGTGTGAATGGGTTAACTTTGACAGCACTATAAGAATGTATTCCTAACATACCATTTTTAACTTTGTAGTGATCAGCCTGCACTGATAATTAGCCTGGACACGAATATTCGGGGTTTAAAATGAACAAAAATAGCATGCCCATCACGAGAGATATAGAAGAAGTTCCTTTAAAACTGTAACTCAGTGATGAACCGAAGCACCACATCCAAGAAACTGCCTACCAAGGCGAGGATGAGGAACCACGTCTAAATCTTCTGGCAAGCTCTACCGATAAACATTATTCCAAATGAGAAGGTCTGGACGTGATGAAGATAGATCTACAGTTATTTACTTGGCTTCCAGTCCAGTATTTGAAGCGGCATCAGCTACTCTACAGATGCCAGCTCCGAATGTAGCACAGTCCCAAAGCTCTGGCCGATGAAGGAAGGGTCTGGGATCTGAACGTGCACGACTCTGACGACTCTGACACTGCAAAAAGCCACGAGGATGAAGGGAAAAGCTCAGCGTGACATGTTTTGGAGCTTCTGAGTTCTCCAAGTCGATGCCCTTTTCAGATACATGTCTCGAAAAAAAACAAGTGCCTCTACATTTATCAATCTATCACATGATGGATGAGTTAAAATTAGGCGCCGCTCTCGTCCAGTGACCAGGAGTGAGGCTGAGGGGATGCTTTCAGAAGAACAACAAAATCAGGGGGCCTTTCTGCATGTACAGCAAAGATCAACCTTTCAGAGAGGACACTCAATGCAGGAAGAGAATAAGTCCCAAAAGAAAGGTTGAAGTCAAGTCCACTCTTCTGTTTAAGGTGGATTTACGGCATCTGCAAAAATTGTTATATTGATTTTATTTGATTCTTTGGTTGTTGGGCGGCACAGTGGCGCAGCAGGGACCTGGAGGTTGTGGGTTCGAGCCCCACTCTGGGTGACTGTCTGTGAGGAGTGTGGTGTGTTCTCTCAGTGTCTGTGTGGGTTTCCTCCGGGTGCTCCGGTTTCCTCCCACAGTCTAAAAACACACGTTGGTAAGTGGATTGGCGACTCAAATGTGTCCGTAGGTGTGAGTGTGTGAGTGAATGTGTGAGTGTGTGTCGCCCTGTGAAGGACTGGCGCCCCCTCCAGCGTGTGTTCCTGCCTTGCATCCATTGATTCTCTGAAGGCTCCGGACCTTCAGAGAGAGAGAGAGAGAGAGAGAGAGAGAGAGAGAGAGAGAGAGAGAGAGAGAGAGAGAGAGAGAGAGAGAGAGAGAGAGCTATTTTGCTTTGGTTTAGATCCATACACTATTACAGCAGTTAACCTGGACACGACTGAAGCAGCAGTATTTTAATCCTATCAACATCTCCAGTCTGATGTGAGCTGGAATACAAAATATTTGCTTAACAGGTGAGAGCCTGCAGATTTGGAAAGATCTGCTACTTGAGTGTGTGACAGAGGTGGCTATACCAGCCTTTAACTCCCCCAGCTGACAACCCCCCCACCCCCCAACCACCAACCACCACCACCACAACGATCCACAGGAACTCTCATGCATTCATTTCCATATTCATGTGACTCACACTCTTCTTTCAGGACCTGCACAGTACAGTCTTCCTCATCTGACAGTCGAGCCCCTTCTCCCAGAGCCAGACCCCTGACAGCTCCATAGAGTGAATCAGTAAAATGAGGAAGGTGCCAGAGCAGAATATCTGACACTCTGTAACTTCTGGAGCAGCTACACATGAGCCGCGGTTCTTTCCATCCCATGCCTTATACGTTATATGTGAATCCTGACCTCAACCTTGCTCTTGCGTCCGCCTTCAAATCCTCACAGCAATGTCCCGATGTCTAGTGGAAAGCCTTGCCAGAGATTGAGACACAGTCACTGCAAGAAAAGGGGAACAGGGTCCCAGTGAGGTCCCGTTGTTTTAGAAGAAAAGCTGGACCAGCAGGTGTCCAGACATGTTTGGCAGTAATCTTTCAAAACAGCACAGCTATTGTTGAATGTGACAATTTGAAAAACCAAAGAGTGAAGAATGAAGTGAATGAAAGACACAGGGAGCGCCACACGAGGGATTTGGGATCCAATCTCCTTCTGTAGCAGATAAAAAATGATGCAGAATCTATCACAGTGGAGTAAACAAAGCCCTTGCCTTATCCCATGTATCACATTCCCCAGATAGCAGACACATTATGGCCAATTTGGTCTCGTTTTTGACTCTTATGGCTCATTTATGGCCCTGGCATGTGTTTCAGGTGTATGGACGTATTGTTTCAGCACCTGCTCCTTTAAATATCAACGAGCCGCTCGCTGTTCGTCTTAACCCCGAGTGCACAGCAGTGAGGAGCGAGGAGTAGAAGCTCTGGTTTCAGCCGTTGTTGCTCTGTTCTCTTTCGTTTGTTTACCCCATGCTCTGCACTCGTGTCTATCCTGCTACATTTACCCTCATCTCATTGTGCTCTCACATAAGCGCAGGTCCAGCGCTGTGATTGGTCAGACTCAGACGAGGGGGCGGGGTGATTCTAAAGTCTCTGCCTTTGATTTCAGGAACGGAGCAGAATCAGAACGACTCGTGGGTGGTGTTGTTTCACTGTGTGTGTGTTGGTGGGCTCACTTACACTGAACAATATGTCCCCGTCAACATATCACCGAACTTTTAATATTCTTTATATCTCTTTACAAACAAAGTTATAATCACTTGTTGGTCAAAGAAGTGCTCTTCTGCGAGGCTCAACCAATGGGAGAAGAGATACACTTCAGTGTTCACTTCAAGACCAAAACCTCCCAAATCACAGAGCAGCTCCAAGGCTGCTACCATTTCAGACTCAGAAAAATAAACACATGGGACTTTCCCAGTGGGGAGCTACGTCCGAGAGCTATGATACGATCTGAGCTGTGCTCTAACTCCAGGCCGCAAGATTAGACCAGCTTCCCACAGAGAGTTTCCTAAGAAGGTACAGTATCATAAACAACCATTCAAAGAGGGCTCCAGGGCGGCCAGTCGGTTCTGAACAACTCCAGCAGATTATTTAGTGCCTAGTTCCTTTTCCCAGTGAACCTCAGTGCTGCAAGAGCCGTAACTTTAACCCTTAGGAGTCTTGGCTTATTTTGGCTATATTTATGTTTCATTATGTTTCATTAAAGATCAAGTGGGTGGGGGTGGGGGGTCATGGTCGAGCTCTGCTCCGGGTGACTGTCTGTGAGGAGTTTGGTGTGTTCTCCCTGCATTGGTTTCCTCCAGGTGCTCCGGTTTCCTCCCATGATCCAAAAACTGAACAGATCCCATCTTGAAATTTGAATACACCGACATGACCAGTGACTCCTAAGGGTTAAACCCCTCAGTGTTATTGCTGGGCTGAGAATAGTCCACCAATCAAAAATCATCAAAAGGCACAACCAATGAAGGACTAGGACAGCTACTGTCTCTGACCTTACATCTACAAGGTGGACCAATGAGGTAAGAGGGTCTAACAGAGCGGACGGTGAGTGAACACAGTGTTTTAAAACTCCAGCGGCAACTGCTGTGTCTGATCCATATAGTAACACCCAACCACCATTGCATCGGTTTGTAATTAAAGAACTACACAGTACTCCTGATCAAACGGACAGTGAGGGGCTGATGGAGGTATAACAAAGTCTAGCTCAGACAAAGGGGAAAGAAATCAAACACAATCAAACAGAAGGATTTCCAACACGTTTGATCTCTTTCTGAAATAAGGAATGCTAAAGGCTAACATGCAGCCACCCATGTGTCAAGCCCCTGAAACCTCAGTGAGATGCTCCACACGAGCTTGTGACCCCACAACACCACTCCCAACCCACCCCACCCTTCATTTCCAGCTCTTCTCCCAGACGGGATGAAAGCCTCTTGCTTGGACATGTCTCTCTGACCATTTTCTATTAAAAAGACTCAAGGGAGCGATATTTCCACATCCACTGTTCGTTTGATGTGAACCTGTTTTATGTCACATCAAGAAACGGGCTCCTTTTTACCCACACACACACACACACACATCTCAAATCCAATATTCTCCAACATTTTCAATGGGAAACGAAGCCCGCTGAACTACAAAGGAGGATGAACTGTGTATGAAAACTGGACATGAATTTTAACAGCAGGGATAAATCACCAATCCCTATTTAAAAGCAAAGGCCCTGCACTTGAGATCCCACTGATGGAAATGAAATAGATGTCCAATAAGAGAGCGTTCACCTTTTGATGAATCTCTGAGGCAGTTATAGATCCCCATAAATGGCTGGTAAATCCACGGAGCAGTAAACACAGGCTACGTGTCTCATTAGGTGCCATTAATATAAAATGTGGCCTCGGGGGTCTTGGTGAAAGGCAATATATTCCTCGAAGGCCCAGAGCTGGACAGCAGGATCAATAGCTCTTTGATCAGCCGTGCCACGTTCGCCGTAATGACCCCCAGATAAAACCGCGGTGGACAGATGGGTCGTAAACAGAGGCAGAGCCAAGGGGAGAAATATGAGGCAAGAAAAAAAAAAGTGTCTTACTGCTGTTCACCAGGAAGGAAACACAGTGTCCTGGAGAGAGGGCTACGCTGGGGTCATTATCTTTTCCATAATCTCACCCAGTCACTCTCTCTCTCTCTCTCTCTCTCTCTCTCTCTCTCACACACACACACACACACCTGTGAACAGTTTCACACACTCACTCACACCTGTAATTAATGTCACATTCACCCATTTCATCACACACTCACCCAGTCACTCATTCACACTCTCACACCTGTGGACAATTTCCCATTCTCACTCATTCACACCTGTGGATAGTTTCACACACGCATTCAGTCACACACACACACTCGCACGTGTGGATAGTTCCACACCTTCACCCAGTCACTCATTCACACTCTCACACCTGTGGACAGTTTCACACACTCATCCATTCACACGTGTGGACAGATTCACACACTCACTCACACCTGTAATTAATGTCACATTCACCCATTTCATCACACACTCACCCAGTCACTCATTCACAGTCTCATACCTGTGGACAATTTCACATTCTCACTCATTCAAACCTGACAGTTTCATACACTCACCCAGTCACACACACACTCACACCTGTGGATAGTTCCACACCTTTACCCAGTCACTCATTCACACATGTGGACAGTTTCACACACTCACTCATTCACACCCGTGGATAGTTTCACACACACATTCAGTCATACTCATACACTCACACGTGTGGATAGTTCCACACCTTCACCCAGTCACTCATTCACACTCTCACACCTGTGGACAGTTTCACACACTCACTCACACCTGTAATTAATGTCACATTCACCCATTTCATCACACACTCACCCAGTCACTCACACCTGTGGATAGTTCCACACACTCACCCAGTCACTCACACCTGTGGATAGTTCCACACAGTCGCCCAGTCACTCATTCACACTCTCACACCTGTGGATAGTTCCACACACTCACCCAGTCACTCACACCTGTGGATAGTTCCACACAGTCACCCAGTCACTCATTCACACTCTCACACCTGTGGATAGTTCCACACACTCACCCAGTCACTCACACCTGTGGATAGTTCCACACAGTCGCCCAGTCACTCATTCACACTCTCACACCTGTGGATAGTTCCACACAGTCACCCAGTCACTCATTCACACTCTCACACCTGTGGACAATTTCACACACTCACCCATTCACACCTGACAGTTTTATACAATCACTCAGTCTTTCATACACTCACACCTGTGGACAATATAACACACTTACCCAGTCACTCACACACACACATACACACACACACTCACACCTGCAGAAACCATCACACAATCACTCCGTCTAATAACATGTGTTTGGACTGTGGGAGGAAACCCACATGAACACAGGGAGAACACACCCCACTCCTCGCAGACAGTGACCTGAGGTAAGGATCTGTTGTTTCAGGTCTAACTGATAATTGGACTTTTCGTTACTGCGTAGTATCGACGTCTTGGGTCTGAATATCGACCCAGCCTTAATGAACAGGCTCTTTTCATTAAGAGGATTAATGCCACTAGCTGCAAACCAAGGAGCTCTAAAGCCTCAGACCCTCTCTGGAGAGCACTCTGTGTTTCCATGGAGTAGAAAAACGTATAAGACATCATCTGACACTGGAGGAGCTCATAATTGGACGGACACAGCTGGAGATCATGTGGTTTGTCAAGCACATATTCCTCTGTTTATTAATCTCCTTCATTTATAGCACAGGCCTGATCTAAGGAAACTGTACTGTGTACATTCTCAGGAAAACTGACACAGCGGGGGTCCCTTTTACTGTCTCTGTTTAAAGGGAGCCTTAATGGTAGGTTTTGCTCCTTTAGTAACTAAACGTTTCTAGACAGCTTTAATAGTGAGGGATTTAACGTTCGCACATTGTGGACCCACTCTCTGCGACTCCTTGTGAGGTGTACAATTGAACATTTGCTGTGTTCTCCCTGTGTCCGCGTGGGTTTCTTCCAGGTGCTTCGGTTTCCTCCCACAATCCAAAAACACACATTGGTAGGCAGATTGGTGACTTAAAAGTGTCCATAGGTGTGAGAGTGTGAGTGAAGGTGTGAGTGTGTGTCACCCTGTGAAGGACTGGCGCCCCCTCCAGGGCGTGTAGGCTCTGGAACCACCACGAGCCGTCTTGTTGTCTTGTAGACAGTGGTAGCTCAGATTTCTACATTTGTTTAAACTCTGTGACAGTTTCAGGAGAAACAGACCAATAGAAATGCTCCAAACTGATTCCGAATAAAACCTCTACATGAACTTTGTCTGCAAATGTAAGCCAGCTTTTGCCATCTCTTGTAAAGTTCCCATTCTGGAGACACATGTTCTGTACTGTGTTCTGAATAAGCTCTGTCCAGAGAGTTTAGAAACTGACCACAGTAGCACTACAGCAGAGGATCCGTTCGGGCCGAGAGAGCTAAAGAACTGGTGTCCCTCACCACTGCATTCCCCCAGTATCCTGATTTAATGTCGGGGATTAGAAACACTCCACCTGCTCTAATCCCTGTCTCTCTACACAAACAGAAGTAGAACTGGGAGGGAGGATTTGGACTGGACTACGTAAACATGTCCAGTCTCACAAACCGCAGGGAAATGTCAGCAGAGGATAATACGGCTCAAGCCGAAGCCCATTTCAAGTCCAATTAAAAGGAGGATAAAATGGTTCCTGAAACTCGCTGGTGTGTACAATGCAAGAGTCACGGAGCTGTGCAGCATTTGTTTTTTTTAATGTTAAATATTTTGTACATTACTGGCAAAAGAAACATGTGGCACTTGTTAAAAATTAATTCATTCATTATCTGAAACCCTTATCCAATTCAGGGTCACGGTGGGTCCAGAGCCTACCTGGAATCATTGGGCGCAAGGCGGGAATACACCCTGGAGGGGGCACCAGTCCTTCACAGGCAACACAGACACACACATTCATTCACACCTACGGACACTTTTGAGTCACCAATCCACCTACCAACGTGTGTTTTTGAACTGTGGGAGGAAACCTGAGCACCCGGAGGAAAACCACGCAGACACAGGGAGAACACCCCACACTCCTCACAGACAGTCACCTGGAGGAAACCCACGCAGACACAGGGAGAACACATCACACTCCTCACAGACAGTCACCCGGAAGAAACCCATGCAGACACAGAGAGAACACACCACACTCCTCACAGACAGTCACCTGGAGGAAACCCACGCAGACACAGGGAGAACACATCACACTCCTCACAGACAGTCACCCGGAAGAAACCCATGCAGACACAGAGAGAACACACCACACTCCTCACAGACAGTCACCTGGAGGAAACCCACGCAGACACAGGGAGAACACACCACACTCCTCACAGACAGTCACCCGGAGGAAACCCACGCAGACACAAGGAGAACACACCACACTCCTCACAGACAGTCACCTGGAGGAAACCCACGCAGACACAGGGAGAACACACCACACTCCTCACAGACAGTCACCCGGAGGAAACCCACGCAGACACAGGGAGAACACACCACACTCCTCACAGACAGTCACCTGGAGGAAACCCACGCAGACACAGGGAGAACACACCACACTCCTCACAGACAGACACCTGGAGGAAACCCACGCAGACACAGGGAGAACACACCACACTCCTCACAGACAGTCACCCGGAGCGGGAATCGAACCCACACCCTCCAGGTCCCTGGAGCTGTGTGACTGTGACACTACCTGCTGCACCACCGTGCCGCCCACTTGTTAAAAATGTATTTCTTAAATAATCTGAGCATGAGCAGTGCAAATGTGAGCGTGAGCAGTGCACGTCTGAGCGTGAGCAGTGTGAGAGCAACCAAACTTGCTCTGAGAAGAGACCTTTTAATATTTTAAATTTAAAAAGAAAAAAAGCACACTGTGAAAACCCATGCACAGAAACTGCAGCAGTGTCATCAGGACCTCGGCGGCAGGTTCATGTCTTTTCTCTGATCCAGGAAGACGGAGACACGATGCAGTGACTGAGATATTAATAATCAGGTTTAATTACTTTGAGAGTTTTAATGTCAGGGATCTAATCATGGTGTGACTCTGTGTGGAGCTCTGTGCATATGAAGCTCCTTCCCCATGCTGTAGGTGTCACAAACAACCCATGGCTGTGGTGTAGCCTGCACTGGACTGAGGTAAAAGGACATTTTCCGCTCAGTAAATGCTGAACACTGCAGGGAAGAAGCTTGAGAAAGTGACAGAGTGACTGTAGATGAAATGAGAAATACACACCAGTGGCAGAAGGATCCGGTTCTGTGATGTGGCTGCTGATCTGATGGATGGTGATGGAAAAAATACAGCTGTAATGGAAACCAGACCCTCACAGCGATGATCACTAAACAGGGCCCAATTCATCAGCAACAAAAACTCATCCCTTGTGTGGAGCAGACTGACAGAACAAAACCCCATCTATTATTGATCTGTGAGGAACACTCCCCTAATGCCTTCGCTTTGGGATGATGAATTAGTGATGACGAGTCCAGACGTTCTCCACAGGTGAAAAAGTATCAGGTGTCGACATCTGGCCCAGAGAAGTGTGAGTGACTGGGTGAGTTTATGAAACCATCCATAGGTGTGAGTGTGAGTGACTGGATGAGTGTTGGAAACTGTCTACAGCTGTGAGTGTGACTGGGTGAATGTGTTAAACTGTTAACAGCTGTGTGTGTGTGTGTGTGTGTGTGTGTGTGTGTGTGTGTGTGTGTGTGTGTGTGTGTGTGTGTGTGTGTGTGTGTGTCTGTGAGAGTGTGTGTGTTTGTGAGTGTGTGAGTGACTGGGTGAGTGTGTGAAACTGCCCACAGGTGTGAGTGTGAGTGACTGGGTGAGTGTGGGAAACAGTCCAAAGGTGTGTGTGTGTGTGTGTAAGTGTGTGTGAAACTGCCCACAGGTGTGAGTGTGAGTGACTGGGTGAGTGTGTGAAACTGCCCACAGGTGTGAGTGTGAGTGACTGGGTGAGTGTGTGAAACTGCCCACAGCTGTGAGTGTGTGAGTGACTGGGTGAGTGTGTGAAACTGCCCACAGGTGTGAGTGTGTGAGTGACTGGGTGAGTGTGTGAAACTGCCCACAGGTGTGAGTGTGAGTGACTGGGTGAGTGTGTGAAACTGCCCACAGGTGTGAGTGTGTGATTGACTGGGTGAATGTGTGAAACTGTCCACAGGTGTGAGTGTGAGTGACTGGGTGAGTGTGTGAAACTGCCCACAGGTGTGAGTGTGAGTGACTGGGTGAGTGTGTGAAACTGTTCACATATGTGTGTGTGTGTGTGTGTGTGTGTGTGTGTGTGTGTGTGTGTGTGTGTGTGTGTATGTGTGTGTGTGTGTGTGTGTGTGTGTGTGTGTGTGTGTGTGTGAGTGTGTGTGAAACTGCCCACACGTGTGAGTGTGTGAGTGACTGGGTGAGTGTGTGAAACTGCCCACAGATGTGAGTGTGAGTGACTGGGTGAGTGTGTGAAACTGCCCACAGGTTTGAGTGTGTGAGTGACTGGGTGAGTGTGTGAAACTGCCCACAGGTGTGAGTGTGTGAGTGACTGGGTGAGTGTGTGAAACTGCCCACAGGTGTGAGTGTGTGAGTGACTGGGTGAGTGTGTGAAACTGCCCACAGGTGTGAGTGTGAGTGACTGGGTGAGTGTGTGAAACTGCCCACAGGTGTGAGTGTGAGTGACTGGGTGAGTGTGTGAAACTGCCCACAGGTGTGAGTGTGAGTGACTGGGTGAGTGTGTGAAACTGCCCACAGGTGTGAGTGTGTGAGTGACTGGGTGAGTGTGTGAAACTGCCCACAGGTGTGAGTGTGTGATTGACTGGGTGAGTGTGTGAAACTGCCCACAGGTGTGAGTGTGTGAGTGACTGGGTGAGTGTGTGAAACTGCCCACAGGTGTGAGTGTGAGTGACTGGGTGAGTGTGTGAAACTGCCCACAGGTGTGAGTGTGTGATTGACTGGGTGAATGTGTGAAACTGTCCACAGGTGTGAGTGTGAGTGACTGGGTGAGTGTGTGAAACTGCCCACAGGTGTGAGTGTGTGATTGACTGGGTGAATGTGTGAAACTGTCCACAGGTGTGAGTGTGAGTGACTGGGTGAGTGTGTGAAACTGCCCACAGGTGTGAGTGTGTGAGTGACTGGGTGAGTGTGTGAAACTGCCCACAGGTGTGAGTGTGAGTGACTGGGTGAGTGTGGGAAACAGTCCAAAGGTGTGTGTGTGTGTGTAAGTGTGTGTGAAACTGCCCACAGGTGTAAGTGTGACTAGGTGAGTGTGTGAAACTGTTCACAGGTGTGTGTGTGTGAGTGTGTGTGAGTGTGTGAAACTGCCCACAGGTGTGAGTGTGAGTGACTGGGTGAGTGTGTGAAACTGTTCACAGGTGTGTGTGTGTGTGTGTGTGTGTGTGTGTGTGTGTGAAACTGCCCACAGGTGTGAGTGTGTGAGTGACTGGGTGAGTGTGTGAAACTGCCCACAGGTGTAAGTGTGTGAGTGACTGGGTGAGTGTGTGAAACTGCCCACAGATGTGAGTGTGAGTGACTGGGTGAGTGTGTGAAACTGCCCACAGGTGTGAGTGTGTGAGTGACTGGGTGAGTGTGTGAAACTGCCCACAGATGTGAGTGTGAGTGACTGGGTGAGTGTGTGAAACTGCCCACAGGTGTGAGTGTGAGTGACCGGGTGAGTGTGTGAAACTGCCCACAGGTGTGAGTGTGAGTGACTGGGTGAGTGTGTGAAACTGCCCACAGGTGTGAGTGTGTGAGTGACTGGGTGAGTGTGTGAAACTGCCCACAGGTGTGAGTGTGTGAGTGACTGGGTGAGTGTGTGAAACTGCCCACAGGTGTGAGTGTGAGTGACTGGGTGAGTGTGTGAAACTGCCCACAGGTGTGAGTGTGTGATTGACTGGGTGAATGTGTGAAACTGTCCACAGGTGTGAGTGTGAGTGACTGGGTGAGTGTGTGAAACTGCCCACAGGTGTGAGTGTGAGTGACTGGGTGAGTGTGTGAAACTCTTCACAGGTGTGTGTGTGTGTGTGTGTGTGTGTGTGTGTGTGTGTGTGTGTGTGTGTGTATGTGTGTGTGTGTGTGTGTGTGTGTGTGTGTGTGTGTGAGTGTGTGTGAAACTGCCCACACGTGTGAGTGTGTGAGTGACTGGGTGAGTGTGTGAAACTGCCCACAGGTGTAAGTGTGTGAGTGACTGGGTGAGTGTGTGAAACTGCCCACAGATGTGAGTGTGAGTGACTGGGTGAGTGTGTGAAACTGCCCACAGGTGTGAGTGTGTGAGTGACTGGGTGAGTGTGTGAAACTGCCCACAGGTGTGAGTGTGAGTGACTGGGTGAGTGTGTGAAACTGCCCACAGGTGTGAGTGTGAGTGACTGGGTGAGTGTGTGAAACTGTCCACAGGTTTGAGTGTGTGAGTGACTGGGTGAGTGTGTGAGACTGCCCACAGGTGTGAGTGTGTGAGTGACTGGGTGAGTGTTTGAAACTGCCCACAAGTGTGAGTGTGTGTGTGTGTGTGTGTGTGTGTGTGTGTGTGTGTGTGTGTATGTGTGTGTGTGTGTGAGTGTGTGTGTGTGTGTGTGTGAGTGTGTGTGAAACTGCCCACAGGTGTGAGTGTGAGTGACTGGGTGAGTGTGTGAAACTCTTCACAGGTTTGTGTGTGTGTGTGTGTGTGTGTGTGTATGTGTGTGTGTGTGTGTGTGTGTGTGTGTGAAACTGCCCACACGTGTGAGTGTGTGAGTGACTGGGTGAGTGTGTGAAACTGCCCACAGATGTGAGTGTGAGTGACTGGGTGAGTGTGTGAAACTGCCCACAGGTTTGAGTGTGTGAGTGACTGGGTGAGTGTGTGAAACTGCCCACAGGTGTGAGTGTGTGAGTGACTGGGTGAGTGTGTGAAACTGCCCACAGGTGTGAGTGTGTGAGTGACTGGGTGAGTGTGTGAAACTGCCCACAGGTGTGAGTGTGAGTGACTGGGTGAGTGTGTGAAACTGCCCACAGATGTGAGTGTGAGTGACTGGGTGAGTGTGTGAAACTGCCCACAGGTGTGAGTGTGTGAGTGACTGGGTGAGTGTGTGAAACTGCCCACAGGTGTGAGTGTGAGTGACTGGGTGAGTGTGTGAAACTGCCCACAGGTGTGAGTGTGAGTGACTGGGTGAGTGTGTGAAACTGCCCACAGGTGTGAGTGTGAGTGACTGGGTGAGTGTGTGAAACTGCCCACAGGTGTGAGTGTGTGAGTGACTGGGTGAGTGTGTGAAACTGCCCACAGGTGTGAGTGTGTGAGTGACTGGGTGAGTGTGTGAAACTGCCCACAGGTGTGAGTGTGAGTGACTGGGTGAGTGTGTGAAACTGCCCACAGGTGTGAGTGTGTGATTGACTGGGTGAATGTGTGAAACTGTCCACAGGTGTGAGTGTGAGTGACTGGGTGAGTGTGTGAAACTGCCCACAGGTGTGAGTGTGAGTGACTGGGTGAGTGTGTGAAACTGCCCACAGGTGTGAGTGTGTGAGTGACTGGGTGAGTGTGTGAAACTGCCCACAAGTGTGAGTGTGTGTGTGTGTGTGTGTGTATGTGTGTGTGTGTGTGTGTGTGTGTGTGAGTGTGTGTGAAACTGCCCACAGGTGTGAGTGTGAGTGACTGGGTGAGTGTGTGAAACTCTTCACAGGTGTGTGTGTGTGTGTGTGTGTGTGTGTGTGTGTGTGAGTGTGTGTGAAACTGCCCACACGTGTGAGTGTGTGAGTGACTGGGTGAGTGTGTGAAACTGCCCACAGGTGTAAGTGTGTGAGTGACTGGGTGAGTGTGTGAAACTGCCCACAGATGTGAGTGTGAGTGACTGGGTGAGTGTGTGAAACTGCCCACAGGTGTGAGTGTGTGAGTGACTGGGTGAGTGTGTGAAACTGCCCACAGGTGTGAGTGTGAGTGACTGGGTGAGTGTGTGAAACTGCCCACAGGTGTAAGTGTGTGAGTGACTGGGTGAGTGTGTGAAACTGCCCACAGATGTGAGTGTGAGTGACTGGGTGAGTGTGTGAAACTGCCCACAGGTGTGAGTGTGTGAGTGACTGGGTGAGTGTGTGAAACTGCCCACAGGTGTGAGTGTGAGTGACTGGGTGAGTGTGTGAAACTGCCCACAGGTGTGAGTGTGAGTGACTGGGTGAGTGTGTGAAACTGTCCACAGGTTTGAGTGTGTGAGTGACTGGGTGAGTGTGTGAGACTGCCCACAGGTGTGAGTGTGTGAGTGACTGGGTGAGTGTGTGAAACTGCCCACAAGTGTGAGTGTGTGTGTGTGTGTGTGTGTGTGTATGTGTGTGTGTGTGTGTGTGTGTGTGTGTGTGAGTGTGTGTGAAACTGCCCACAGGTGTGAGTGTGAGTGACTGGGTGAGTGTGTGAAACTCTTCACAGGTGTGTGTGTGTGTGTGTGTGTGTGTGTATGTGTGTGTGTGTGTGTGTGTGTGTGTGTGTGTGTGAAACTGCCCACACGTGTGAGTGTGTGAGTGACTGGGTGAGTGTGTGAAACTGCCCACAGATGTGAGTGTGAGTGACTGGGTGAGTGTGTGAAACTGCCCACAGGTTTGAGTGTGTGAGTGACTGGGTGAGTGTGTGAAACTGCCCACAGGTGTGAGAGTGTGAGTGACTGGGTGAGTGTGTGAAACTGCCCACAGGTGTGAGTGTGTGATTGACTGGGTGAGTGTGTGAAACTGCCCACAGGTGTGAGTGTGAGTGACTGGGTGAGTGTGTGAAACTGCCCACAGGTGTGAGTGTGAGTGACTGGGTGAGTGTGTGAAACTGCCCACAGGTGTGAGTGTGAGTGACTGGGTGAGTGTGTGAAACTGCCCACAGGTGTGAGTGTGTGAGTGACTGGGTGAGTGTGTGAAACTGCCCACAGGTGTGAGTGACTGGGTGAGTGTGTGAAACTGCCCACAGGTGTGAGTGTGAGTGACTGGGTGAGTGTGTGAAACTGCCCACAGGTGTGAGTGTGTGCTTGACTGGGTGAATGTGTGAAACTGTCCACAGGTGTGAGTGTGAGTGACTGGGTGAGTGTGTGAAACTGCCCACAGGTGTGAGTGTGTGAGTGACTGGGTGAGTGTGTGAAACTGCCCACAGGTGTGAGTGTGAGTGACTGGGTGAGTGTGTGAAACTGCCCACAGGTGTGAGTGTGTGATTGACTGGGTGAATGTGTGAAACTGTCCACAGGTGTGAGTGTGAGTGACTGGGTGAGTGTGTGAAACTGCCCACAGGTGTGAGTGTGTGAGTGACTGGGTGAGTGTGTGAAACTGCCCACAGGTGTGAGTGTGTGATTGACTGGGTGAGTGTGTGAAACTGCCCACAGGTGTGAGTGTGTGAGTGACTGGGTGAGTGTGTGAAACTGCCCACAGGTGTGAGTGTGAGTGACTGGGTGAGTGTGTGAAACTGCCCACAGGTGTGAGTGTGTGATTGACTGGGTGAATGTGTGAAACTGTCCACAGGTGTGAGTGTGAGTGACTGGGTGAGTGTGTGAAACTGCCCACAGGTGTGAGTGTGTGATTGACTGGGTGAATGTGTGAAACTGTCCACAGGTGTGAGTGTGTGAGTGACTGGGTGAGTGTGTGAAACTGCCCACAAGTGTGAGTGTGTGTGTGTGTGTGTGTGTATGTGTGTGTGTGTGTGTGTGTGTGTGTGTGAGTGTGTGTGAAACTGCCCCAGGTGTGAGTGTGAGTGACTGGCTGAGTGTGTGAAACTCTTCACAGGCGTGTGTGTGTGTGTGTGTGTGTGTGTGTGTGTGTGTGTGTGTGTGTGTATGTGTGTGTGTGTGTGTGTGTGTGTGTGTGTGTGTGTGTGTGAGTGTGTGTGAAACTGCCCACATGTGTGAGTGTGTGAGTGACTGGGTGAGTGTGTGAAACTGCCCACAGGTGTAAGTGTGTGAGTGACTGGGTGAGTGTGTGAAACTGCCCACAGATGTGAGTGTGAGTGACTGGGTGAGTGTGTGAAACTGCCCACAGGTGTGAGTGTGTGAGTGACTGGGTGAGTGTGTGAAACTGCCCACAGGTGTGAGTGTGAGTGACTGGGTGAGTGTGTGAAACTGTCCACAGGTTTGAGTGTGTGAGTGACTGGGTGAGTGTGTGAGACTGCCCACAGGTGTGAGTGTGTGAGTGACTGGGTGAGTGTGTGAAACTGCCCACAAGTGTGAGTGTGTGTGTGTGTGTGTGTGTGTGTGTATGTGTGTGTGTGTGTGTGTGTGTGTGTGTGCGTGAGTGTGTGTGAAACTGCCCACAGGTGTGAGTGTGAGTGACTGGGTGAGTGTGTGAAACTCTTCACAGGTGTGTGTGTGTGTGTGTGTGTGTGTGTGTGTGTGTGTGTATGTGTGTGTGTGTGTGTGTGTGTGTGTGTGTGTGTGTGAAACTGCCCACAGGTTTGAGTGTGTGAGTGACTGGGTGAGTGTGTGAAACTGCCCACAGGTGTGAGTGTGTGATTGACTGGGTGAGTGTGTGAAACTGCCCACAGGTGTGAGTGTGTGAGTGACTGGGTGAGTGTGTGAAACTGCCCACAGGTGTGAGTGTGAGTGACTGGGTGAGTGTGTGAAACTGCCCACAGGTGTGAGTGTGTGATTGACTGGGTGAATGTGTGAAACTGTCCACAGGTGTGAGTGTGAGTGACTGGGTGAGTGTGTGAAACTGCCCACAGGTGTGAGTGTGTGATTGACTGGGTGAATGTGTGAAACTGTCCACAGGTGTGAGTGTGTGATTGACTGGGTGAATGTGTGAAACTGCCCACAGGTGTGAGTGTGAGTGACTGGGTGAGTGTGTGAAACTGCCCACAGGTGTGAGTGTGTGAGTGACTGGGTGAATGTGTGAAACTGTCCACAGGTGTGAGTGTGTGAGTGACTGGGTGAGTGTGTGAAACTGCCCACAGATGTGTGTGTGAGTGACTGGGTGAGTGTGTGAAACTGCCCACAGGTTTGAGTGTGTGAGTGACTGGGTGAGTGTGTGAAACTGCCCACAGGTGTGAGTGTGTGAGTGACTGGGTGAGTGTGTGAAACTGCCCACAGGTGTGAGTGTGTGAGTGACTGGGTGAGTGTGTGAAACTGCCCACAGGTGTGAGTGTGAGTGACTGGGTGAGTGTGTGAAACTGCCCACAGGTGTGAGTGTGAGTGACTGGGTGAGTGTGTGAAACTGCCCACAGGTGTGAGTGTGAGTGACTGGGTGAGTGTGTGAAACTGCCCACAGGTGTGAGTGTGTGAGTGACTGGGTGAGTGTGTGAAACTGCCCACAGGTGTGAGTGACTGGGTGAGTGTGTGAAACTGCCCACAGGTGTGAGTGTGAGTGACTGGGTGAGTGTGTGAAACTGCCCACAGGTGTGAGTGTGTGCTTGACTGGGTGAATGTGTGAAACTGTCCACAGGTGTGAGTGTGAGTGACTGGGTGAATGTGTGAAACTGCCCACAGGTGTGAGTGTGTGAGTGACTGAGTGAGTGTGTGAAACTGCCCACAGGTGTGAGTGTGAGTGACTGGGTGAGTGTGTGAAACTGCCCACAGGTGTGAGTGTGTGATTGACTGGGTGAATGTGTGAAACTGTCCACAGGTGTGAGTGTGAGTGACTGGGTGAGTGTGTGAAACTGCCCACAGGTGTGAGTGTGTGAGTGACTGGGTGAGTGTGTGAAACTGCCCACAGGTGTGAGTGTGTGATTGACTGGGTGAGTGTGTGAAACTGCCCACAGGTGTGAGTGTGTGAGTGACTGGGTGAGTGTGTGAAACTGCCCACAGGTGTGAGTGTGAGTGACTGGGTGAGTGTGTGAAACTGCCCACAGGTGTGAGTGTGTGATTGACTGGGTGAATGTGTGAAACTGTCCACAGGTGTGAGTGTGAGTGACTGGGTGAGTGTGTGAAACTGCCCACAGGTGTGAGTGTGTGATTGACTGGGTGAATGTGTGAAACTGTCCACAGGTGTGAGTGTGAGTGACTGGGTGAGTGTGTGAAACTGCCCACAGGTGTGAGTGTGTGAGTGACTGGGTGAGTGTGTGAAACTGTCCACAGGTGTGAGTGTGTGATTGACTGGGTGAATGTGTGAAACTGCCCACAGGTGTGAGTGTGAGTGACTGGGTGAGTGTGTGAAACTGCCCACAGGTGTGAGTGTGTGAGTGACTGGGTGAATGTGTGAAACTGTCCACAGGTGTGAGTGTGAGTGACAGGGTGAGTGTGTGAAATGATCCACAGATGTAAATGAGTGTGTGATTTCCTGTAATGGACTAGGTCCAGTGTCTGTTCCTGCCTTGCTCTGGATCCACTGCAAACCTGATCAGGATGAAGTGGTTAAGGAGATAAATGAATGAGCCACTGCTTTCATCTTTTAACTGGGGACTGATTCATAAAAAAACGAGCTCAAAGCCATTCCTAGTGACAGCCAAAAGAGCTAAAATAATTACATACCCTCTTTCCCAACGATCGAGGGCCTTCCGTAATGACTGCTCAGCTCTGACTGATAGCGATGATCCCAGAGTAGAGCCGTGCCTCGGCAGCTCATGATCACCTCATGAAAAGTGGCGCAGGACGGCGTTTTAATGAACACCTCACTATTACACAAACACCACGAGAATGAGCAAAGACTACTCATGTGTTAAATTGTTTTTTATTTTTAAACTGGTTAAATTGCTTTGGTTGGCAAAAGCGTCTAATTATCACCCGTCCAGGCTCATGAGCACAGATAATGATTTGAGTTTCCAAATCCACAGACACAAACATTAATACCACCCCATTCACTTCACAGTAAACAAACACAAGACAAATACTACACTGTCACAGGGACGGAGACACTTCTCCAGAAAGGACACATTACATCTCATTATGCAGCGTGTCTCCTATTAGTATGCAAACACACATCTGTCAGTGACGGCATTAGGAGGTTGGGGAGTTCCTGGGCCCCTGCTGGTATTCAAATGTGTATGAGGTAATGGGTAGGGTGAGGTCTTTCAAATGTCAGCAATTGTTTTTATATTTAAGGCATTTTTTCTGAAATTCACAAGTAATTGTCCTTTGATTTCCATAAATTATCACTTTAATTTACTTTATTTAAGTTACTCTCACAAACCAAAGTAGTACACGACGAAACCCAGCGGTGCTTCCAGCATGTCATTGTACTTTTGCCAAATTAAATTTTCTTTTACATGTTTTGTTGTTTTCTAATTGCTCTTTTCCAGTGCATGGTCCCTACTCTACTCAATACGTAAACCTGTAAACTCGTAAATAAACTTGTTCCTGGTCTTTGGTCCTGGTCTGGGCTCCTTATTTAGTCTCTGTTCTCTCGTGGTTCAGAGTGGGCTGAGTAGGGAATAAGCACTGATTGTCCAGAGAGAGTCATCACTCTACGTCACGCAACGCAGACGACCAGCACTAACTTTCCATCAGTAAAATCTCCAGCTACAGCAGAGATCACATTTGTTTTTATCCGACTCACAACAGCAGCTCGTAAAATTACACCGTGGTCTTTTGAAGAGGTTCAAACGCTAATTGGATCAATGGCTGAAGAAAGAATTAAACAAGGAATGAACAAACTCTACTGATCTGTCTGAACTGGTGACAGAGCTGTGTTCAGTCCCAATACACAATGAGTAAATATTGCATTAGATTCTTCATCTCTTGTCAGTTTCACAATGAAATGACATGTACATGATTAAAAATAGATTCATAGGCAAGGCAAGGCAAGGCAAGGCAAGTTTATTTATAGAGCACCTTTCATACAGAAGCAATTCAAAGTGCTTTACAGAAAAAGAAATTACATTAAAAGCCAGAGTAAAATCATAAATTCCAATAAGACAATTACATAAAAAGAGTAAAATGATTAAAATGATTAAAACAATTTAAAATGACAATAAATGAAAAGAAATAAAAGAAATAAAATGCCGTTACAGAAAAGTGCAGAATATTTTAAACTGAGCTGTAAGCCTGCTCAAACAAGAGAGTTTTAAGTCTTGATTTAAATGTGTCTAACGTTGGGGCACTTCTAATATTCTCAGACAGCTGGTTCCATTTAAAAGTGGCATAGTAGCTAAATGCTGCCTCTCCATGTTTAGTTTTGACCCGAGGCAGGACTAACTGACTAGTTCCTAAAGATCTGAGATCTCTGCTCGGCTCATATCTCTGTAGCAGATCTGATAAATACGCTGGTCCTACCCCATTGAGACATTTATAAACCAGTAATAACACCTTAAAGTCTATTCTATAACAGACTGGTATCCAGTGTAAGGATTTGAGGATGGGGGTGATATGATCTCTTCTTTTGCTCCGAGTGAGAACTCTGGCAGCTGCATTTTGAATCAGCTGAAGCTGTTTAATGGTCTTTTTTGGAAGTCCAGCTAAGAGACCATTACAGTAATCAATCCTGCTAGAAATAAAAGCATGGATAAGTTTCTCTAGGTCTGGTTTAGTCAGAAAATCTCTAATCTTACTGATGTTCTTAAGATGGTAAAATGCTGATCTAGTAACCGCTTTAATATGACTACTAAAACTGAGATCTGAGTCCATTGATACACCAAGGTTGCGAGCCAGTTCTTTAGATTTGAGGGCTCTCGAGTCCAGATACGTAGCCAATCTTTGTCTCTCAGTGCTATTCCCAAATAGTATAATCTCAGTTTTATCTTTATTCAGCTGCAGAAAATTGTGTCCCATCCAGTTTGTGATGTGTTCAAGGCACTTGCTTAATAAGTCAACTGGGCCAGAGTCGTTTGGGGACAGGGCCATGTAAATCTGAGTATCATCTGCATAGCTGTGATAGGACAGCCCATAGTTCTGTAGAATCTGGCCAAGAGGAAGCATATATAAATTAAATAAAAGTGGACCAAGAATAGAGCCCTGGGGGACACCACAGGTTACTGGCATGTTCTCTGAAATATTATTTTCTATTTCTACAAAGTAGTTCCTGCCTTCCAGGTAAGAAATGAACCACTTCAGGACTGTTCCTGAGAGTCCAACCCAGTTTGCGAGTCTATCTATAAGAATCTTATGGTCAATGGTATCAAAGGCAGCACTAAGGTCAAGAAGTAATAGAAGAGATACCTTTCCAGCCTCTGTATTTAAGCGGATGTCATTAATTACCTTGATTAGAGCAGTCTCAGTGCTGTGATTAGACCGGAACCCGGACTGGAATTTGTCTAGGCTACTGTTTATGGACAAGAAACCAGTGATTTGCCTGAAAACTATTTTCTCAATGATTTTGCCCATGAACGGTAGATTAGAAATTGGCCTGTAGTTACTTATCAGAGAAGATTCTAAATTTTTCTTTTTTAGAAGAGGCTTTACAACTGCAGTTTTTAGTGAGCTCGGAAAAACCCCCGACATGAGTGAGGTGTTTACAATGTGGAGTATGTCTGGTGCTATAGTGTGAAACACACTCTTTAAAAAATTGGTTGGTAGTGTGTCAAGACTGCAAGTGGATGATTTGAGATGATTAACTGTGTCAGTTAAAATATTACTATCAACAGTACTGAACTCTGACATTTTAACTAAGGAGTTTTTATGAGGTGATGGAGAGGGTACAGACTCATTGTTGGATATAGATGTACTAATCGCTTGTCTGATATTCTGGATTTTAGTGTTAAAAAAGAATGCAAACTCATTACATCTCTCAGTTGATACTAATTCAGGGGCCATTGGTGTGGGTGAGTTAGTAAGTCTGTCGACCACGGTGAAGAGGATTTTGCTGTTGTTAGTGTTATTGTTGATGATACTAGAGAAATAGGATTGTCGTGTTTTGCATATTGTCGCGTTGTATTGACGTAGCCTATCTTTGTAGATTTCTTTGTGAATATGAAGACTTGTTTTACGCCATCTGCGTTCTGCCTTGCGACACTCCCTCTTTTGGATTTGAACAACAGAAGCATTTCTCCATGGTGCTTTCTGTTTGCAAGACAAGGCCTTCATTTTAACTGGCGCAATCTCATCCATTACACTGACAATTTTTGTATTAAAACTATTCAGCAAATCATCAACAGAGTTGGATCGTTCACATGGTGTAGTGCACAATTTACTCATGAAAAGTGTAGCTGTGCAGTCCTTTATAATCCTTTTCTTGACACAAACTCTTCTATCTCTGATGACTGGTGAGGCCCACATATCAAAGAACACACAGTAGTGATCTGACAGTGCGACGTCCTTCACAGTCACTGATATGTTGAGACTCTTTGAGATAACAATATCCAGCGTGTGACCATGACAATGAGTACTCCCTGTAACATGCTGTGAAAGACCAAAAGAGTCCAATATGGCAAGTAGTTCCTTGGCAAAACAGTCCTTGGGATTGTCGATATGTATGTTAAAGTCACCAGCAATAACAAAATGGTCAAAGTCTGTAGAAATAAAGGACAGCATCTCTGTAAATTCATCAATAAAATTAGCGCTGTACTTCGGAGGCCTGTAGACAGTTACTAGTAATATCTGTGGTGTCCCTTTCAAAACTACACAGAGATTCTCAAATGTTGTGAAGTCTCCAAATGATAACTGCTTGCACTGAAAAGAACCATGGAACAAAGCAGCTAGACCTCCACCTTTTCTGCTGGCACGAGATGCATTTAAAAAATGAAAATCTGGAGGAGCCGACTCCAATAAAACAGTTGCAGCACTACATTCATTTAGCCAAGTCTCAGTTAAAAGTATAAAATCAAGCCCATGTGCTGTAATAAAATCATTAATTAAGTGTGATTTGTTTGTGAGAGATCTGATATTTAGAAGAGCTAACTTAGTAACTTGTGCACTTTGCCACAGAATCTCTGTTTCACATTTTATTTGCTGTAGATTGGCTACATTCACAGAATCTGACCTGAACTCTCTGTTCTTTCTCTCTCTGATAAGTACTGGAATGGGAGAGATTACAGGCATCAAAGGTCCAAGCTTGTTTTGAAAACATGTACTGCTGACATCATCACTGCAGCAGCCAGGACCCGAAAAACATCACTTTTCTTTGCCCTTATCAGCTGACGAAGCTGTGTGAAGCTCCTGCTGGCGATGGGGCCGTGAGCGAAGCTGCCTTTCCGGGGGTTGAGGAGCTTGTCTTTTCCGTTGAGGTGCTCTAGGTGGTGATGGAGTGTGATTATTCTTAGGGGACAGTCTGGGGGACTGCAGTGGAGAAGTGGCAGTAGATGATGGTGGAGTAGAAGCTGGGGTGGTTCTTCTTTGCACCTGAGGGCTGGCTGACAGGGAAAGTGACAGCCTTGTCCCAGCCGAAACCAGCTTCTCCATGGCTGCTGGGAGGTTCAGGTGGGGTGATGTGGGGGGGGAGATAGAGGACAAGGAGGATTCCTCTTGGGGTTTTGGTGTCTCTGGCAGCTGATAGAGTTGGTCATTGCCACTCATGTCCAGTGTCTGCTGCTCCCTCAGGTCGTCCTCAGTGGAGAGAGGATGTTCCGGCTCTGACATGGTGTCATCAGCTTGTACAGGAGAGTTCCTGGATGTTGATGCTGATGCGCCACCCCCAAGAGAAGTAGATAGATTGCACACTGAGAAAATGAGATTGTCTGTCAGAAGTTTAACACCCCTCTTGTTTGTGTGCAGTCCGTCTCTCCTAAAAAGTTCTCTCTTCCCAAAAAACAAGTTAAAATTGTCAATGAAGTTCAGTCCATTTGACCTGCAGCTGTTCTGTAGCCATGTGTTTAATCCCAGTAACCTTGAGAACATATTGGTGCCTCCTGCAGGTAGAGGTCCACTGATGAAAAATTGTATGTTGAACCTACTGAGTGTGTTAATGAGGTCATTAAAGTCTCTTTTTAAAACTTCAGACTCCTGCTTGATAGTGTCATTCTTTCCAACGTGTACAATAATCCTCTTCACATTGGTGTACTCAGCCAGTACAGCTGGAAACTTTGCAGTAAGTTCAGGCACGGTGATGTTTGGCTCGCATCTCACTATGAGTTTTGGGTTTGTTACCCCATTAACAGTGTCATCTCCAAAGATCAGGGTGTCTGCAGTAGGTTTGTTAGAGTTTTGAGACTGACTGACACTTCTGGCACTTTCTGTGCTGTGTTCACTGCGTTTGTGATTCTCACGAAGGGCATGCAGTGGTTCAAACCTGTTTTTCAGCTGCAGTGAATAAGACCGGTTTTCTGGTTTGGGTCTGTGCTGTGCTCTCTCAGCAGCAGTGTTAGGTTTAGCAGCTGAAATCCCTGGACCAGCTGTGGTACCAGGAGTAGAGGACGAGACTACAGAGCTATACAAAGCACGGCGCTTGGGTCTAGCTTCAATCTGCACCCATTGCCCGTCTCTAGTTGTACTCACAGCAGTGTTGCCATTTACTCGATCCTCTGGTCTAGATCTGTGTCCCTCCACTGTCCGCTGCTCCGTTAGGTCCTCAGCCCACTGTCTGCTGCCCGTACTCCCACTCACTGTTACTCCTCGCGCAGGTCCGACATGCCAGTCCTTAAACTCTGATAACAGGTTCCGAAAATCCCTTTCCAAAGCTGACATTCTCTGTAGAAGTCCGTAGCAATTCTGACAGCACATGTGTTGAACAAAATGAAGAGGCATTTCACAAGTTTCTTCTACTGTAGCCTGATGAAATATCCTGGTTGTTGGAACAGTCCTGGTTCTTAGAGCAATCACACTACTTTAAAAAGTATCAAAAGCAGAAAATATCCAGTTTTGGCTTCGTAGTGCTGCTGATATGTGTATATTTAAAAGCTCAGATACTCTATCACAGGAAAAACAAGTCGGTTTTGAAAAAATAAAAGGAAAGAAATAGAAGATAGCAGAGCTAAGCAGCAAAGCGTCTGAACGGCAAGGAAGCAGGAAGCAAGGGGACCTGCTTCCTGCTTCCTTGCCTGCTTCATAAACAGTTTCCCCAACTTTTAGGTGATGGAAGTATTTGATTGTGCCTTCACAGTCAGACATCTACCAACACAGCCCTGCAAACCTTCAACTGTGGGGTCACATGGGTGGGATCTGTGTGTGTCTAAAGACAGTGTGGATGAGTTGGGGCTGGGCAGGATCAAGGTTGAGAGATGACCCCAGCCTTTCTTCAGGCTTCATGTCAAGAAGCATCGATCCTAACGAGACAAGCCTCTGGCCTTCAGCGCTTGGTTTGGAGCAGTGTTTTGTCTCAGGAACAGAAGCAGTGAGGAACAAAGCCAGAGCTGCAGCTTCTGTGGATGTGGAAATGTTTGCATGAAGATGTGGTAAGAGGGGGACGCTCTTAAACACAAGCATCTGGTTCTTTTCAAGTGACATGTATATATCTGTGCGTGTGTGTGTGTGTGTGTGTATGTGTGTGTGTGTGTGTGTGTGTGTGTGTGTGTGTGTGTAGTTATATATGGAATATAAAATGAATTATATGGACTATAAAGCCATTGTACAATACATAATATATGCACACCTATCTCAGAGTGAGGGTTATGTCTCGTGTCAGGCTTATGGTTAGTGTTTCGGTTATGATTAGAGTTGCTGTAAGATTTTGGTCAACTTTGGGGTTGATTTTTGCTGGATAAACATCACAAATTCACATGTACATCAAAAAATATTCATATTTAGTACCTTATACACCATACAAACGCTCCAGGTGACTGTCTGTGAGGAGTGTGGTGTGTTCTCCCTGTGTCTGTGTGGGTTTCCTCCGGGTGACTGTCTGTGAGGAGTGTGGTGTGTTCTCTCTGTGTCTGTGTGGGTTTCCTCCGGGTGACTGTCTGTGAGGAGTGTGGTATGTTCTCCCTGTGTCCGCGTGGGTTTCCTCCGGGTGACTGTCTGTGAGGAGTGTGGTATGTTCTCCCTGTGTCCGCGTGGGTTTCCTCCGGGTGACTGTCTGTGAGGAGTGTGGTGTGTTCTCCCTGTATCCACGTGGGTTTCCTCCGGGTGACTGTCTGTGAGGAGTGTGGTGTGTTCTCTCTGTGTCTGTGTGGGTTTCCTCCGGGTGACTGTCTGTGAGGAGTGTGGTATGTTCTCCCTGTGTCCGCGTGGGTTTCCTCCGGGTGACTGTCTGTGAGGAGTTGGTGTGTTCTCCCTGTGTCCGCGTGGGTTTCCTCCGGGTGACTGTCTGTGAGGAGTGTGGTGTGTTCTCCCTGTATCCACGTGGGTTTCCTCCCACGGTCCAAAAACGTTGGTGTGTGGATTGGCGACTCAAAAGTGTCCATAGGTGTGAGTGTGTGAGTGAATGTGTGAGTGTGTGTCGCCCTGTTATGGACTCACGCCCCCTACAGGGTGTGTTCCTGCCTTGAACTAGATAAGCGCTTCCAGACATAAAAGAACGTACAAATTCTAGGAATGGCCTTTGAGTCAGATATGTAGAGCATATCTGTAGAGCACATATGTAGAGCAGGCTGCATTTTGGGGTCTTGATATGAACCCTGTTGTGGGGTTTTTATGGCTGTAATTATCTGAGGGGAATAGGCCTTAAATGTGGCTCTGAAACACAGCAGGGCAGCGCTGCAATGGTCAACACTGTGGTTCTTTAAACAAGTCTGATGTTGTGGTGACGGCTGTGGGAGCCGAACACAAGTCTTTATGATCAACAAATCACACAGTATCTTCATCCAGTTTGTGCTCATTGGATTCCACCAGGCGTGAGGCACTGATGTGAAGTGGAGCCGCCCCGAGTTAGATCCAGAAAGCTTTACTCTATTTCCCTCGGTTCCCTTCTACATTCCTCATTCTTAGACGAGTCAGAAGACGTCTAGCTTGTGGAGGCAAGTTGAAGGGTAAAGAGGTGTTCTGTGTTACTCTACATTTTCTCAGAGTCGTTTACAGCAGATGCTCTTGTTATTTTTGGCAGCTTCTTTCCCAGGCCTCGTATCAGGCTTCTCCTGCACTTTGAGAGACCCTATGTTCAGGGAAGACCCCTGAGGGAAAAGGGGAATCCTGGGAGTGTTCCCTTGACTTAGTGAACGTGCTTAAAGGGTAATCGTCTTAGCAAGTCTCAGCAAATCTCAGTAAGTGTGATTACAGCACAGAAACACAGGGCTTTGATGTGCAGATCTCCCCTCAGGACGTGGTTCCTGGAGAAGACCCATCTGCCGAGGTAGTGAGGAATACCTGGATAAATATAGAGTTAATACCGGAAAAGGCCAGAGTCCATGTGAATGGATGGCGGGGAATGGCTGGGAAGAGAATGCCCAGGCAACTCTGGGGGATGCCAAGAATGTTGCCCCTCTTGGGCCAGTCTGAGGAGGAACAAAATATTTTCCCAAGAGAACCGTATGGTGTATTTCTGGACTCTAATGGAGTGGACCCTCCCCAAATGCCACACAGCGGATCATAAATGCTTTATTAGTATCAAGCAAATACTGCCCAAAGACTCTCAGTGTTGAACTGAGTTGAACCACTTAAATTAGGAGGCAAAATTCATCCATTTATCTATTCATCCATTCTTCTTTATGCGCTACATCTTGACCAGGGAAACGATGGGCTACAATCACTGTCTGCACTGTAACACACCCCTGACAGGGCACAAGTTCATCACATGGCATCACACACTCACTCAGTCACTAACACACAAACACAAACACATACAAACATGTGTTTCACACACTCACCCTGTCACTCAAATACACACACACTCACACCTGTGGAGAGTTTCATACACTCAAGCTGTCCCTCACACCTGTACATAGTTTTATACATTCACCCAGTCACTTACACACTCAAACCTGTGGACAGTTTCACACACTCACCCAGTCACTCACACACCCACACCTGATAGTGTCACACACTCACCCAGTCACTCACACCTGATAGTGTCACACACTCACCCAGTCACTCACACACCCACACCTGATAGTGTCACACACTCACCCAGTCACTCACACATTCAAACCTGTGGACAGTCTCACACACTCACCCTGTCACTCACACACTCACACATGATAGTGTCACACACTCACCCAGTCACTCACACCTGATAGTGTCACACACTCACCCAGTCACTCACACATTCAAACCTGTGGACAGTCTCACACACTCACCCTGTCACTCACACACTCACACATGATAGTGTCACACACTCACCCAGTCACTCACACATGATAGTGTCACACACTCACCCAGTCACTCACACACCCACACCTGATAGTGTCACACACTCACCCAGTCACTCACACCTGATAGTGTCACACACTCACCCAGTCACTCACACACTCAAACCTGTGGACAGTCTCACACACTCACCAAGTCACTCACACACTCAAACCTGTGGACAGTCTCACACACTCACCCAGTCACTCACACACTCAAACCTGTGGACAGTCTCACACACTCACCCAGTCACTCACACATTCAAACCTGTGGACAGTCTCACACACTCACCCTGTCACTCACACATGATAGTGTCACGCAACAAATTCACCTACCAACCTTTGTGTTTGGACTGTTGGAGGAAACCCACACAGACACAGGACGAGCACATCACCTCACAGACAGTGACTCGAAGAGAGGATCCCACACAGGACCCTGAGCCCCTGTGTGATCAGTCTTTATTTCAAAATCCAACTACAGAAATTCTGTCAGGTGCCAATGTATCGTTCATCTCTAACTCACTCTAGCAGCCTTTGTCTTCTCCAAATACCCTGTGTGTCCTACTTAGACGCCAACACACTGCTGCCCACTCCCACTCCTACACTGCAGCTCCTAATTGCTGCTGCCCTCCAGGGGAGGGTTTGTTTTCATTATCACAGTGTGGAGAGTACAGCTTGTGTTTAATGTAATCTGAAGTGTCCAGTGTGGGTTCTGATTGTGAACACGCACCGATTCACCGCCCCAGGGTCTTATCTCTTCAGCTACAACAACAGCTTCCAGCTTGATAAGAAACCTCACATATTACAATCCCTTTCATTATAATGACGTATTCTAAAGTGTATTATAGAGACAGAAGCTTAACAAATCCCAGCCCACTTTATTTGTTTATTGTTTCTTATTATATTTGATTATATTCTTTTCCTTTGGTTTTTCTCAACTGGTCGTGATTGATTGGAAGTTATTTTGCAATCACTAAGGGAACTCCCAACCACTGGAGGCACTATTTCACTAAATCCACTCCACATCTCTTATTCATTCATTCATTCATTCATTCATTCATCGTCTGTAACCCTTATCCAGTTCAGGGTCACGGTGGGTCCGGAGCCTACCTGGAATCATTGGGAGCAAGGCGGGAATGGGTGACACACACTCACACATTCACTCACAAACTCACACCTACGGACACTTTTGAGTAGCCAATCCACCTACCAACGTGTGATTTTGGACTGTGGGAGGAAACCCACGCAGACACGGGGAGAACACACCAAACTCCTCTCAGACAGTCACCCGGAGCAGGACTTGACCACATCTCTTATGAAAAACAGAAAGAGTGCTGTAACCTGTTGTTGGAGAATGTTACACTGTAGAAAATCCTTCAACTCCTGACCTTAAAAAACAGAAACCTGGAGGTTGTCGGTTCGTGTCTCGCTCCTGGTGACTTTCAGTAAGGAGTGTGGTGTTTTCTCCCTGTGTCTGTGTGGGTTTCCTCCGGGTGCTCTGGTTTCCTCCCACGGTCCAAAAACACACGTTGGTAGGTGGATTGGCGACTCAAAAGCGTCCGTAGGTGTGAGTGTGTGAGTGAATGTGTGTGTGTCTGTGTTGCCCTGTGAAGGACTGGCGCCCCCTCCAGGGTGTGTTTCCGTCTTGAACTGGATAAGGGTTACGGATAATGAATGAATGAATGAATGAATGATATATATATATATATATATATATATATATATAGTAATAATACATTTTATTTGCTATGCACTTTACATTTGAAACAAGTCTCAAAGCCCATTTTGGGAATTAGAGTTAGGATTAAGGTTGGGGTTTAGGCTCAAGGTTAAGTTTGGGATTAGTTTTAGGGGCAGTAATAAGGATGGGGTTGGGGTTTAGGGGTTGATTTATAGTTAGGGATGTGAGTAAAGGGCAGGATTAAGGTTGTATTGGGTGTTGGGGCGGAGTTAAGAATAGGGTTTGGGTTTAGTGATGGATTTATTATTGGGGTTGGTGTTTAGGGACAGGTTTAAAGTTGAGGTTCGGGTTTAGGGACAGGTTTAAAGTTGAGGTTCGGGTTTAGGGACAGGTTTAAAGTTGAGGTTCGGGTTTAGGGACAGGTTTAAAGTTGAGGTTGGGGTTTAGGGACAGGTTTAAAGTTGAGGTTCGGGTTTAGGGACAGGTTTAAAGTTGAGGTTCGGGTTTAGGGACAGGTTTAAAGTTGAGGTTCGGGTTTAGGGACAGGTTTAAAGTTGAGGTTGGGGTTTAGGGACAGGTTTAAAGTTGAGGTTGGGGTTTAGGGACGGGTTTAAAGTTGAGGTTGGGGTGAGGCTAAGGCTGATATTTTCCCACTGGCAAATTCTATATTTGATACACATTCTACCAACTGCTTTATGTCATCATTTAATCAAATCTGCATTTAAAATGGTTACTAAATCAGGAAAAAATACTTGAAATCATTATATAACTTTGAAATCAACACAAATAATCCCACAGAAAGACATGAACTTAAATAGCATTCTCGGAAGCATGCGCCTAAGGTCACAATGCTCAAGACCAAGCACTGGCTAGAGGGGTTTAACTCTCTCAGCACTGGGCTGTGCAGCTGTGTCCTCAGGAGTGATAGAGCAATTCTCTGGGACACTCCATCACTGGAGGCTCACTAAAGCTCATCCGGCTGCCATCAAATTCTCACAGCACTGTTCCAACACCTAGAGCAGAGCTCTTACTGCAGTAAAAATGGACAAACTCCTCATTAATGTCTTTCATTTCTGAAAATATACTGTGTCTATGGCATCATCCATGGGTCAAGACCAAAAATGCACCGTCTCTGTGCTGTGACCTCAACTGACCTCCCAGGAAATTGATTGATGATTGACTGCTGAGTGCATTGATCCGAGAACCTGATCATGTTGGGTCCTGAATTTGCTGAGTTCAGTGTCCATTTCTGCATTTCTACTCAGAGACGTCTCCGTGTCACTGTGCTCCAGAAATGACCAGTGGAATGTGTTAGAGCTCAGTCACAACACATCAGCTGAAGTAGAAACGACGAGGAACGATGAACTGGAGTCTGGGGGAGCGAGGCATATCTGATGGAGCACGGGCACAAGCTGACCACCAAATGGTCTCTGTTCGGAAGACTTAGAAATACATAGAAACACAGCAGTCAACTATAGTAATTACTCATTAATATTTAGTGACTAATGTGTTTGTGGTGTGTATTGAATTAAGGAAAAGTAATAACAGTGTACTTACACATGAACACGATGTATCTCAAACATTTGATACTACAAAATGACATGTAATTACACAATTAAACACTGAAGTAGAGACAATGAGCCACAATGAACTGAGCATTATTGACGGAGCATGGAGACACAAGTAAATGCCACAAGGGAAATAAATAAACAGTCATAAGTAATAACTGTAGTCAATAGTCATTTATATTTAGTGAAAAATGCCTTTGTAGGTACACATTAATAACACAAATCTTATGCAGTTAGTACCACACAGTTACATGTAGTTAAACAATTCTAACTTGAAGTTGTGTTCTCCCAGTGTCTGCGTGGGTTTCCTCCGGGTGCTCCGGTTTCCTCCCACAGTCCAAAAACACACGTTGGTAGGTGGATTGGCGACTCAAAGGTGTCCGTAGGTGTGAATGTAGGTGTGTGTGTCACCCTGTGTAGGACTGGCGCCCCCTCCAGGGTGTATTCCTGCCTTGCGCCCAATGATTCCAGGTAGGTTCTGGACCCACCGTGACCCTGAACTGGATAAACGCTTACAGATAATGAATGAATGAATTAACTTGAAGTTGATACATAAATGGGTTTCATTATGTGTATTCACTCTGAGTGGGGCACAGTGGGCCAGCTGAGAAGCAGGATTGGGTCTGGAGGCCACTGGTTTGTTTCCCAGAACCAGTAAGAAAAAGTGGGGGATGCAGTGCTTTCTCCTCCCTCAACACCCAGTTAAACTGACCTTGAGCAGGACACCTAACCCCCAAATGCTACCTGCTCATTGTGTCTGGCTGCCCATTGCTTCGGGTGTGTTTGCTCAGTGACATGTAATGCTAAATTCATCACAGTAGTTACATTGTTATTACATGTTTTGTTAACATGTAATTACACAGTAATCAGAGACAAGATTTACTTGTGCGATGTTTAAAGCAAATTTATGTGTTTACATCATTCAGAAAGAAAACAAGTGTAAAATAGTTTCAAATTAACTGTGGTTCTACCTGGTTCTACCCTAAAAATGTTTCTCCAAGAGTTCTTTTATAAAGATGAAGGCTTTATTTATAAACCTGTTCACATGGTGAACACTTTATGGTTCTACAAAGGACCATTAAACATTATCCATCAATCTCAAGAACCATTTAAGTTGTATACATGTGTAATTCATAGTTCTAAATAGAATACTTGCATTCATTAAAGAACCCTCCAAGAACCCTATTAAGACTGTATTAAGGAACCTTGCATCAGCATGGGATCAGTTCAGAGATGTGACTGACTGACACTCAGACAGACAGACAGAGCACTGACCGCTTCACTGCGCGCGCACACACACACACACACAAATTTCATCTGGCTGCTGGACACTCACATCCCCAGGGACAGACAGAGTGGAGTGTGTGTGTGTGTAGATATCGACCACAGCAGTGAAAACACAGACCACTTCATTTCTTTACTGAATGACTTCCAGATTTAGCCCCTTGTGCCTGTCCCCCCCACCCCTCCCCCACACTCCTTTGTTGTGTTTCCTAATGACCAAACCTGGATTATTAATGCTTTGTCCTGGAGCCTGTGGTGGCTGCAGTTATTAATCTGTTTAATAAGCTCCGCTTTTATAATCAGAGTGAAATGAGGTCAAGGCAGAGCACACTGTTTCAGATTTTTACATCGCTCCTGCTCCAGATGAATCATCTTATTTGGACACACCTGGTCTAATAGCACGTTCATCGTGTCTGATGCCCCCACCACCACCACCACCACTCCATCCCACATACACCCTGCTCTGTTCTGTGGTCGGCTTTCATTTTATCAGCTGTGGGAGGGGGGGATGCACTTGTTATGCACTTCAGAAAAAGAAAGCTGTGGCAGCGTCTCATGTGCCCCTTGCCTCCCTCGAGCTCCAGCTCCGAGTCTGAGTTGCGATATTCTGCACAGAACAGTCAGGAACGAATTAACAGTGGCTGACTGGTGGGCCCAGGCTAATCTGTGGCCAAGCTCCTGAATCTGAGAGTAAAGTGAATCAAATCAGGGTATTTCCAAAAATAGAGTAAGAATATTGTGAGAATAAAGTCAGAATATTTTGAGAAAATGTAAAAATATTTGGACAGTATCTTTCAGCATCTAAAAATGGATTAAGAATGGAGTCAGTATTTTCCAGGCACTATCTGCGGAGCTGGATAATGTGTTCACGTTGTGAATGGACACAGCAGACACAGCCGAATATGCATTTCATTCTCAAGCAAATTATTCAATAATAAACCCACTGTTTGATGGAACAGATTGATCCACTGTTGTCACAATGTTTTTTTCAAGAAAGAAATTTCAAAATTGGATACAAATGTTGGTGCGTGTGTGTGTGTGTGTGTGTGTCAGACAGATGCAGAGAACTCATTTTTAAATATATACATTTATAAATAATTAGATTTCAAAGTACTGTGATCAAAACAATGTTGAGAAACAACTGCTGTGGAGCATGTGACGTGATGCGGCTTCATCTAATATCTTTGGGGTGGCATTTGTACTCAATTATCAGTACCTTGCCTCATTTTTGCTCAAGTGGTTGCCATCAAATCCTCACAGCAATGTTCCAAAGTCTGATTTGCCCCCCCCCACCCCAGGTCTACCAGTGGGACACAATTGAATAAATGAAACCGAATCTAATGCTATCTACTGTGTGGCAGTGTTGTCACTAATGTGGTTGTGATTCATATTTAGTCCCTCAGCCCCCCGTCAGCTCAGACCTCATTCCATCACAGCGGAGGGTCTAAAAGAGAGCTCAGCGATGGTGCGCATTACTCAACAAGCCTGGAATCTAAAAATAACCCTCATCACAGTGAGAGCGCGCTGCCACCGGCGCATTCGGCCGCATTACCACACCTACGGTTATGTAAGAGCAGATAATAATTCATCTACAGCCTCGGGAAACAGGGACGTGTTCTGGAGAAACAATTCCCCAAAGATTCGTTATCATTTGTTATCACTTCTCTGAATGCTGTAGGACACCCCTGGACTGTACAGATACAAAGCCTAGAGTATGTTACAGTCAAGTACAACACTCTAAACTAATCACACTGAAAATAACTCAACACAAGCCAAACTACGAGAGATTCCTTCAGTTCAGTTTTAAGAAGGTCATTTCAGGTTCAAAGGCAATGATTCATTCATTCATTCATTGTCTGTAACCCTTATCCAGTTCAGGGTCGCGGTGGGTCCAGAGCCTACCTGGAATCACTGGGCGCAAGGCGGGAATACACCCTGGAGGTGTATTCTACGGTCACTTTTGAGTCGCCAATCCACCTACCAACGTGTGTTTTTTGGACTGTGGGAGGAAACCGGAGCATCCGTAGGAAACCCACGCAGACACAGGGAGAACACACCACACTCCTCACAGACAGTCACCCGGAGGAAACCCACGTGGATACAGGGAGAACACTCCACACTCCTCACAGACAGTCACCCGGAGGAAACCCACACAGACACTGAGAGAACACACCAAACTCCTCACAGACAGTAACCCAGAGGACACCCACACGGACACTGAGAGAACACACCACACTCCTCACAGACAGTCACCCAGAAGAAACCCACGCAGACACAAGGACAACACACCAAACTCCTCACAGACAGTCACCCAGAGTGGGACACGAACCCACAAGCTACAGGTCCCTGGAGCTGTGTGACTGCGACACTACCTGCTGTGCCACCGTGCCGCCCCCAAGGCAATGCCACAGCCATTCGTAACCACGACTCCAAGACAATTTTGTCTTCTTTCTCTCTCCCTCTGGACGGGTAGAATGGCCCTCCCTCTCTCCAATCATGAACCTAGGATAACTTGAGGTTTGAGGACTAATCTGTGCTAATGGTAAATAATTGGAAGTTGGTGCTCTACTCCAAGTATGTTGAGTCCAAAATATGTAAATAAACAAACAAAAAAATTATAAAAATACGTTTACACTCAGAACAGGTGAAAAATGATCAGTAAACCCAAAAAAAGCAGTAGAAAAGCATTTTCCAAATAAAATACTATGGTTCACAACAAATGCACAGGGGGCACAGCACGTCCTGTAGTGCCATGGAAACCATTGGCCTTTTCACATCCATATTTGCTCCAATCCTGTTTTGGACGTGCTGAAATGCTGAATCCAGACTGGCTCTGAAAAGTGGCACTACACTCTCCCAGAGCTGTCTGAGGTGTTTTCACACTTGGGTTAATGCTGGAGGTTATCAGTGGGGCATGGACATTTCAGGCCTCACTAGGGGGGGCCACTGCATCGCAGCCATAAAGAAACACTCGACTAACGAGAGCTTACATCATCTAGCGTTTAAGTTTCGCCAAACTGTGGAGGGCGTAGAAAAAAGACTCATTTAGTGCCAAACATTGGCGGACATTTTTGATGGAAACCCAGCTTTTGACTAAAACTGAGTTGTGATTTAAAACATATAAATTAATTTGACATCTTTATATGAAGACGATGCCATTCCCACTAGTGCCATCGTTTTTTGGCGCAGTATTCAGACGACGTTCTCACGGCAGTGATGAAGTGTTCGGCTGATGGATTAAAGGCCTGAGTGTTTCTGACAGTACAGTAAAGACTGTTGGATTGTATAAGGAAGGAGCTGTGTGTGTGTGTGTGTGTGTGTGTGTGTGTGTGTGTGTGTGTGTGTGTGTTTCTGAGTGGTGTTTTTGTGAACGTCGAACCTGTTCTCTGCTCTGTGGGAGCCGCTGATGGCATGTCCCTGAGGGAGTTGTGGAGAGAGTGAGAAATTTGGCCTCTTTTGCTCTAATCTCTTTTTCCCAACGAGGAATCCTCCTTCTTCTTTTAGCTCCTTACGTTCAGGTCAAACCCTCAGTGTCCTTCAGTATCCAACACGCTCCTGATGCTTTTATAGATTTTCATCCTTTAATAGAAGCACACACACTTTCCGATATTTATAAACATTCTCTTATTAAAATAAAACACTTGTCCCTCATTCATTTAACGCTTTATTTGAAGGGAAACATGGGAGTTTTAGTGTTTTACTGTTTAGCTTCATTGTGCCTGGCTTTTTGCAACCCCCTTTGTTTCACGTGGGTGTGTTTTGCTTGAAGCACATTTGAGAAAAATAAATCACCTCTACACATCCACAGCTGGTTATGTTACATTTCACTCAAATGGCATTTTCCAGTCAGAAAAGGTGGGTCTTTACCCTCTTCAGCTGAAAAACAGCAGATTCTCTGACAATAGGGAGACAGCTGGCGTGTGAGGTGTTTTTAAGGTGGAGTTGTTTGGGGAGCAGGGAGTGGTTAAGCCACGGGAACAAAACTAATTAAGTTTAGAAAAAGAAACAGAACATCAGGTGTCACTGTTTGAACTAGGAGTTAAAGATATTTGCTGTGTTCCTATTTACTATACAGAGCACTGCTTTGGTGGTCAGCCATTTTGTGGTGATGTCTGGAAAAGGTGCACCTAATGCAGATAGACCGAATCCCACAAAGACTGGATAGCAGATAAACATAATGCACTGCAGAGATTGTTTACTACCTCCTGAAGCCAGTTCCCCTTAATAGTGCACTATACAGTGATTAAGGGAATAGTGGGTAGGGAGCCATCAAACATATATATATATATATAGTCCTGCTGGTGCACTATTAAAAACTGGTCTCAGAAATAGTTTTGCACGGTGGCATTGAGGAATCACAGTTAGTTTCAGGAGGAAAATATACATTAAATCAGAACTTGAAGAGGGTGGGTGCCTTCTTCAGCAAGTGTTTTCTGTGTTTTCACCACGTTCAGGGAGACTGTTATTAGCGCTGATTGACGTTAAATCTGATAATGGATAAATACATCCGTGTTTCTTCGAAGCGATCATCCATCTGTGGAACAAATGACATTTTCTCTTAAAAGTAAAGGTCAGAAACATCATTGAAAACAAACCCATGTGAACACTGTAAATAAAGCAGGCACACACCTGTCAAATTCCACAAACGCTTACACAACCTAGACATGCTAATCCCTCCCGTCGCTCTGTGTGTCAAAGGCAAAAGGGCAGTGCTTCTTGGAAGCACAGCTTGATTGTTTCCACTGGAACATGGGAAGCTCCTCCCCCTCAGGTCTCAGTGAAGCTGGGAAACATGAAGGAAAGACTGGGAGGAACAGCTAGTCAGAGAACTGGAGTCTGTCCGCAGTGCTTGGCCCAGCAGTTCCCTCTGGATATGGAAAATGATCCATGAACTTTGACCATCAAAAGCTGGCAATTTCCCAAATCCATGTTGATAGACACAGACAGACACGTCCTCTTCCAGCTTACAACAGCATGAGCTCATGTGACTTATATATAATATGATATAAACATATAAGTACATACATATTTCACTACAACGCCAGATGTTGTTAACAATTGTGCACTAAAACTGTGCTGATATCTGTTAGTGACAAGCAATAACTTATCTTCTGGAGCTCAAAGTTACGTTTAGGGTTGAAGCAACATCTGGTAAGATTTAGAATGTTTGCTCCTGGGCTCCCCCTAGAGTTCACTTATTCATTCATTGTCTGTAAGCGCTTATCCAGTTCAGGGTCGCGGTGGGTCCAGAGCCTACCTGGAATCATTGGGTGCAAGACAGGAACACATCCTGTAGGAGGCCACAGTCTTTCGCAGGGCGACACACACTCACACATTCACTCACACA